>NW_027466541.1:167500-292500 GCF_050575085.1 Anarhichas minor | reverse complement strand
AGCACCGCTGACTCTTCACATCAATTCTCCTGAGATTCAGAATCACCTGGTGTTGAACTCACTGAGGCTGTTTGTCTTAAGGTGGGAAACACCACGAGCCAATCGGAGCTTTGAAGGCGGGAGTCAAAGAGAGAAGAAGATGAGATGTTTGCAGCTGAAATATCAACATATTTGACATTTCTCTGCTCAGATGTTCCTCGTGGATTAATCCGCTGATTATAGTCTTGATTGATTGTCTGGTCTATGATTAAAGGAGCTAGCAGCTCTCATTTAACAAGATATCTCCATGAAGTGAACAAACAACATGGCTGCTGTTAGGACCCACTGATGGTCCAATAAGAGCTGGAGGGTGAGTGCTGGTGAGGAGCAGTGAGTAAACACAGGTATGAAGACAATATCTTGATATGATGAATTATTACTTATTCGTCCTGCGACAGACACTTCTACCAGATGTTATTGTTGATTCATTGATTTCTGTCGTGATGTATGAATCTACATGTATTGAATTTATGAGTCTCCAGCGTGATGTTCCACAAATCACTATTACATTATTAAACGTTTTAAACTGACAGAACAAACTTTCTTCACTTTCTTTATCTCTTTAAACTCATTCTGACACAAACACACAATAAATATCTTCCTGTTGTTTTTGTGGAAGAAGCGAAAATCAAACGCAAATGTTTCCACATCGTTAGTGCTGAAGAGCCTCCGACACACCGAACACTGGATATGTCCCAGCATGCATCAGCAGCCTCGGGCTCTTAAATACCAGAGTCCACTGCAGCACACACACACACTCACACACTCACACACACTCACACACTCACACACACACACACACACGCACACACACACACACACACACACACTCACACACTCACACACACACACACACACACACGCACACACACACACACACACACACACTCACACACTCACACACGCACACACACACACACACACACTCACACACACACACACACACACTCACACACTCACACACACACACACACACGCACACACACACACGCACACACACACACACACACACACTCACACACACACACACTCACACACACACACACACACAGCTCACACACTCACACACACACACACACACACACACAGCTCACACACTCACACACTCACACACACACACACACACACACACAGCTCACACACGCACACACACACACACTCACACACACACACACACACACACGCACACACACACACACACACACACACTCACACACTCACACACGCACACACACACACACACACACTCACACACACACACACACACACTCACACACTCACACACACACACACACACGCACACACACACACGCACACACACACACACACACACACACACACACACACACACACACACACACACACACACAGCTCACACACTCACACACACACACACACACACACACAGCTCACACACTCACACACACACACACACACACACACACACAGCTCACTCGTCTAGTTTAAAGGATCCGTGTTGATGAACGTCTGTCTCTCCTTTTGTTGTTTTATACGTACTTACACATATTTATATGCATGTAGATTTTTTTGTACAAAGAGAGATTTAGAATGATTAAAGAACAACATGACGTCATTTAATAACTCTGTTCTCTGAGAGATGAGCTTTCACTATGAAGTACTACTTCTCAGACGTTGTACTGTGACGTCTCTGTGTTCTCTTTCTTAGGATTGATAAGGTACACGGTGGCTCCTGAAGGTCTCAGGTGAGTTCAGCTGCACGGTGTTTATAAGTCACGTATGATTTATAGATGGTTTTGCTCTTCCAGACATATCTCAGACGTACTGATCTAAATCTAATTAAAACTAAATGAAGGTGCTTCATTTTTCATTATGAACGACGGAGTTAATAATCAATCAATGAAACGAGTCACTGACTCTGCTGCTCACGTGTAATCCTTCCTTTAGATGTACTTCATCCTTATTCATTATTATTTGATCATTTATTCATTTATTTGAGCAGTTTAGTTCTGTAGTTAGTCTAATAAATATTTCATTTATAAAGAACCTGATCATTTGATTAGTGTGTATATGAAATAATAACTCCATGTACACCCTGAGATTAACATTTAATTGTTTAATATTAAATCTAGAAGTTTTCTCTATTTTTCCCAAAATTGTCTGGCGTCCAAACTGTAAACTCTGTTAAACTCTGTTAAACTAACGGTGGTTTATGATGTCAGCTGAGGGCCATCGTTCTTTATGAGTTTATGAGTTTATGAGTCAAAGTTGAATTAGTTATAATTGTTACATAATCTTGATATTGATTATTATTCATTAAATCTGCTACAAACAGTCAAACACGCAACAAGAATCTTCTATGTTTGACTGTTTTTGATCAGAAATTAGATTATTAAATTATCTATTTCACCAAATTAAAAAAGATGTTTTTATTAAATCTTTCTACTGGAGTTGTTCTTCCGGTTCATAAGTGATGAAGACGAAGGTACAAAGAAACCCGACTTCAGATCTCAGCGACAACACAAATACAACGATTACTGATTCATCTCAAACTGTCACATACAGAACGCACCATCTTCTGTTTCTGTCAAACGTGTTTTGATTTTTTAAATGTTCCAATATTCTAAAATGTAATGTGTAACATGAATAAACGAGACGTTACTTTATATTTACTGTTATCTGAATAACCTCTCATGTACATTAAGGAACATATTGTTACACATCTTAGAGGTTTCTCTCCTGCTCCTTCAGGAGAGAAGATGTTTGAATGTGTTTGTATTTTGTTCCTCAGTGAGCCGCTCCTCCTGTGGTTGGATGTCTCTCTGAGGTTCTCTGGAGAGACATCATGGCTGAAACATCTGGTGAGTAAAGTCAAGCTTTAAATAACTAACATGCACAAACTCCGTCTCTCTCATTGAGCTCTGTTTCACACATTCAGCCGGTAGAGTGTGACTGATTATTGTTATGTTGAATAAAGATGGTGAAAGACTTAGTGAACCTATAGACCACCTCGCTCAACTGGTGGTTTAAGGGTTACCTGTTGGCATCGCTGTAGAGACACGGTTAAAGTAGTTATTACATCGTCATAATCATACGTTTCTGTCCTTGCAGTACCAAAGCATGTGTGTGTGAGGCGCAGCAGCTATGACTTCCTGCCTCCTGACCGTAAGTGAAACCGGATCGAATCAGAATGAATCTCCAACGTGTGACAGACTGAGGGAACCACCTGTGAAGTTCTGCAGTGATCAAGTTCCCAAATTCAAGAGTCCTACAAAGTACAAAGCTCAAACTCAACTTAAGATTCACAGAAGGAAAGTGGGACATTACAAGTTCTCCATGTCTGCCGTGTGATCGACTCGCTGTAGTTCGCTACAATTTGAGTTCCATCCAACCTCAAAGTGACAAACCCCGCCCACAGAACTGAGAGCTCTCGCTGCCTCAGATTTAGGTTTTCCTTACAGAACCAGGTGCTAAATTTATTTCTCTTTCTTCAGATCCATAAAAAGGAAAATGACTTCATGGCTGGTGGATTTTCCTCTAAAGTCTCGGTTGTGTTGATGGAGCAGCTGATGACATCACAGAACAAACAAAAAGTATTTTTGAAACGTTTTGTTGTTTATATTGTAACCTTCATTTTTATTGACATTTATCAAACATTTAAAGAGGTTCAAAAAGATCTCACTCAGACAGATAACTCACTTCTACTACAGCCTGTATTTGTGTACATCAGGCTTCTGATGGAGCTACTTCTTAAAAGAATCTCTTTGTTGTTGATCTGATAAGATATCAGCAGTCTCATCCTTAAACACCGACTCCAGTTTTAAGGAGTTGACGTTCCTCATCTTGTCTGTGAGGAAGACTTTTAGAAGTATTCCCTTTGAAGAGAACGTCTCCAACACTGCAGGGAATTAAACCAGCTCTTCATTTCATTATAAACTTTGTCTTCTCAGTGATCACAGCAGCTCATAGAGTACACGAGATCTGTTTAATCATTTTCACTGGTTAATATTAGTAATACTCACAGAGACACATGAAGGTGAGCAACAGCATTGATTCATGAACTAATATAAATGAGACATGAGTGAAGCCTTGTTTCTAGTAACAGATTTAATACTGTAAGTAATAATTAAGAAATATATTAATAAATATATAATGAATAACAAACAATTATGAACCATAGACCCATGAATTGGTGTAAAAAGGTGAAGGGAAGTGACGGCACTCAGCTTCAACTATCAGACACAATAATAAGTTAAAGTAACAGAATTTAACATTAGACTTAATTCAGGACGCCTTCAAAAACTTCAAATATGTATATTAATCAATTGAATATCATTTCTCAGGGTTGCTGCAGAGCTCTTGGTGTAGTGAACCTTCACATTGTTTTATCAGTTCTGGTTAATCTGAACTCAAATGTTCTCAGATGCACCATGTTGTTCTTCAGTCTTCTCCTTGTGTTGCTTTAATCTGAGTTCTGTCTGTTCTGTCTCTCTTGTAAACATGTCAAATCAAGAAAACAAAAGAATCAACAGCCAGTCATCGTTCCTGAATCAGTGTCTCTTTAATTAAAGACAACATGTGAATGAATCAACGTTCTGTTTTCTTACAGTCTCAGATGATCTGCAGCCTCTGAAGAGAAGCAGCAGCTATGAACTCCTGCCACCTGACAGTGAGTTAGACTGAACTGAGTCAGAAACATTCTTGTGTTCATTATAATCTGATCACAGTGTTTACAGGTGATGGTCACTGGTTAATGTTCAAGTTTCATGATGATAACAGCTGAAACATTCACTCAAAGCTGTGACTTCCTCCTTGGTTATGAATCTAGTTTTATTGTTTTCATTTTGGTTCAAGTCTTCAATTTGAAAAGTAGTTTTTTACTAATCCACTGTTTTCTTCTCAGTGTCTGAGCTGAGGGTTGTTCTGCTGGGGAACAGCTGGTCTGAGAGGAGTTCAGTGGGGAACTTCATACTGAGAGAGACTAAGTTCAACACTGAGGAAGAACCAGATCACTGTCTGAGAGTCAGTGGACAGTTAAAGGAGAAACAGATAGTTCTGATCAACACTCCAGATCTGCTGCTTCCCAACATCTCTGCACACAAACTAAGACAACATGTAGAAGACTGTGTGAGTCTCTCTGATCCTGGACCTCATGTGTTCCTGCTGGTTCTACAGCCTGAAGACTTCACTGAGGAACTCAAAGTGAAGCTCTGCAGAGTCCTGAAACTCTTCAGTGATCAATCATTTGATCATTCATTGATACTGATATCAACATCTAGAGAGGAGAGTTCAGCTTCCATGGACAAAGACCAGCCTTTAAAAGACCTGATCAGAATGTGTAGATACAGATACCTGAACCTGAAGAACCTTGAACGTCCAGAGCTGTTAACACGTTTGGGTCAAACTACAAAGGAGAACAATGGAGAGCATGTGAGATGTGACGTATTTGAGGATAAGGGTTTGATCATGACGCCAAAGTGTGACCACATGAAACCATCTCTAAACCTGGTTCTGTGTGGGAGGACAGGAGCAGGGAAGACTTCAGAGAGAGTTGAAGGATCCAGATGCTTCACAATGGAGATGTTCACCAAGGCTCAGATGGAGAAGGTTTCAAGACTTGAATCTGAACTTCAGGATGTGAAACAGAAGACAGAGGTGGGAGGTGATGATAAACATCAGGGTAAAGAGTGTCTCAGGATGGTGCTGATCGGGCGGACTGGCAGCGGGAAGAGTGCAACAGGAAACACCATTCTGGGTGAAGAACATTTTAAATCTACTCTCAGCTCAAAGTCAGTGACCAAGTCTTGTCAGAAAGCAACAGGAGAGATTGATGGACGGCCTGTCGTCATAGTCGACACCCCCGGCTTGTTCGACACGACTCTGTCTAATAATGACGTTCAAGAGGAGCTTGTGAAATGCGTCACCATGTTGTCTCCTGGACCTCATGTGTTCTTACTGGTGCTGCAGATCGGCCGCTTTACAGACGAAGAAAAAGATTCTGTGGAGCTGATTAAGAAATATTTTGGTAAGAAGTCTGGAGATTTCATCATCATTATATTCACCAGAGGAGATGATCTGAAAAATACAACAATTGAGAGTTACATAGAAGACTGTGACGACTTGTTGAAAAAACTAATAAATGACTGTGGAGGAAGATACCAGGTCTTCAATAACAACAATCAAACAGACCTCACACAAGTCAGAGACTTGATGAAGAAGACCAACACAATGATGAAGGAGAATGGAGGCGGCTGCTACACCTCAGAGATGTTCCAAGAGGCTGAAGCAGCAATACAGAAGGAAGTGGAGAGAATCCTGAAGGAGAAAGAAGAAGAAATGCAGAAACAGAAAGAGGAGCTTCAAAGAAAACATGAAGAAGAAATGGAAGCAGTGAAGAGAAGAATGAAAGAACAGAAAGAAGACATTGAACAAGAGAGAGCCAAACAACTTAAAGAAATGGAAGAAAACATCAACAAGGAGCGAGAGGAGAGAAGGAAAGAACAGGAGATGAGAGAAGAGGAGGACAGGAAGAGGAAGAGGCAGGAGGAACTTCAACAACAAGAGTGGGAACAACAGCTTGGAGCTCTGGAGAAAAAAATAAAGTCAGAATCAAAAGAAAAGGAAACCATTGACAGAGAGTTGGAGCAGAGTAGAGAGGAGATGAGAAAACAACAAGAAGACTCGGAGAAGGAAAGAAAAGAATGGTGGAAGAAACGATATCAAGAAGATGAACAGAAACGACATGAAGAGCAAACTAGACTTAAAAAGCTCCAAAAAGAATACGAAGAAGAAAGAGAAAAACATGAAATCAAAAGAAAAGAAGAAGATCGAACCAGAAGACAACAGGAGAAGAAGGAGAGAAAAGAATTGGAGGAAACTTACAAGAAGGACCTGGAGGAAATGAAGAAGAAATATGAAGAGGAGGCCAGAAAACAAGCTGAAGAGTTCAATGAGTTCAGACAGAAATACAGCAAGGACTTCACAGCGCTGGTAGAGAAGCACATGGAGGACATACAGGAACTGAAGAAAAGGAAAGACAGACAAATGCAGGAGACAGAAAGGAGGCATGAAAAACAGTACGATCTGTTACAAGACCTCTCCAGTAACAAAGAAAAACATCTAAAAGAACAAATGGAGGACATGAAGAAAAAACAAGAACATGAAATATACAACCTAAAACAGAAAAACAAAAACAGATGTATCATCCTGTGATCACACACTGACTAATAATCAGTATGATGTTAGCAGGTGGAACCTCAGTTGAACATTGAAAGAACAACAATTTTCTTATCTTTAATTTTTTTAAAGCAAATAGTTTTTTTCCATATATTTTGTGGTTTTCTGGAAAGTCACATTTGTGTTTTTTGTACACAAAAGGTGTCTGACCATTACTGTAGCTAGTTAACGTTACGTTGTTGCAATTGAACCAGTTTAAGAACTCTTTTGTGTCTTTCTCAGTTGGAATATTCAACAGTAGCCTGAAATAAATGGAGGGTTCATGGGCTGAAAGTACTGATGCCTCAGAGTGAGCGTGTTTATATTTGTATTACCTGTATTGAAGTTTTCTGTACTCTTTAATATCTTTTGTGTGCTCTTGTTGTATCTTTACATAGTTAATAGTTGTTTGATGATATATTAATGCGGTGAATATTGAATTTAGCAACTTTAAATGTCTTTTAATATTGCCTTGTGTTTCTTCATCAGGAATGGCTGTGGACTGTACTTGTATCGCACTTTTCTAGTCTTTTCCGACCACTCAAAGCGCTTTCACACCACATGTCATCATTCACCCACTGATGGCGGGGGCTAAGTGACACCTGCCTATCACATTCTATCACATTCATGCACCGTAGGCACAGCTACGGGAGCAAGTTTGGGGTTAAGTGCCTTGCTCAAGGACACATCGTCATGTGACTAGTGGAGCCGGGGATCAAACCAGCGATCCTCTGATTGAAGGACGACTCTGCTCTCCACTTATTCACGGTCGCCAATCATACACTACGTACAATTTGACTTTTCTTTTACAATTTTCCAAAATGTAATTTTCTCCAATCTTAGTAAAAACACCAGATCCCTCAGTCATGACTTCCAGACTTGTAGGATTCTCTTTATATGTGCCAGATAGGTTAAGAAGCAGTTATGTTTTTATGTTTTTGTGTTTAAAATATGTTTCTTTTCATAAAGACTTTCCGTCTCATGTAAAACACTTTGAATTGTTGTTGAAAGATGATATAATAATAAACTTTCCTTTTGACATTTGTGACTTTGTGTGAAATACCTAAACTACTACTGGATGGATTGTGATGAAATGTTTTCATCTTTCAGGATGAAGTGTAATAACTTTATTGATCCTCTGACTTTTCATCAGAGAACAATCATCAGGTCAACATGTTAATGTGTCAAATACTTTGATTTATGACCAAATACCTGCAGAACTAAAGACGTTCAATCGGCCTCAGATAAGCTGTTTACTGATTTAAGCTAATGTTAGCATGCTAACACGCTAAACTAAGATAAGTAACATAGTAATAAACATTATACCTGCTAAACATCAGCATGTTAGCATTCATTTTATTTAAGTCTTTCTATGAAGATGTAAGTAAGAATTAACTCATTAATTGTAGAACTTTCTATAAAATACAAACCGATGAAACTTTAAAAAACTTTATACCAATAAATGACTCATTTAAGTGTTTCTCAGCTAACGCCCTGTTTGAAGATATGATATTAATATTGCAGAATGAGTGTTTTATGCGTTTGTCTGTAGCAGACACACACTGACTTCCTGTAGACTGTGAGATGATAGATGATGTTCTCCAGAAGAGGACACCAGAGAGGAGCTGATGACCCAAACATTTCTCCTGCACACTGTACAGTACACGCAGAGTATCAGCACCAAGATATACTCACGGTACAAGTACTCCTGCACACTAATATGTATTATATCTTATTAACTATTGATGCATTAATGTGTTCATCAATTAAATGTTGCAGCTGCTGAAGGTGAAGCTCATTTCAATTTCTTTATATACAACTGGTAGTTTAATCAGTAATAAAACATAATCATATATTAGTTGATTATATTTAATAATAATCTACATCTGTAAATGTGTGTCTATATATATATATATATATATATATATATATATATATATATATAAATTGTTGACATGTTTCTTGTCTTTTTATTCTTGATAATTGATAATAGATCTCAACTTTAAGTAAACCTTCCCCAGTCGTCCTCGTCTTTCTCTGTAATAAACAGAATCTCTAGATTTTCAGACCTTTGTCGCTTTACATTTCTTCTTCCTTCCTCCCATGCAGCCTCAGCTTCAGCTCATCATGTAGATCAGCTTGAGGAGACTTGAAACCTGCTTTTAATTTCTCTGCATCAGCACAAAACAAAGCTGAAACTGTGACAGAGCTGAAGGCCGACTGTGTCCCATCATCTCGGTGCTGCAGGTTTCAAGTCTCTGCACGCTGGCGGGAGCAGACTCCCATCCGGCCGGGAGGGGCTCCCGTGTTCACTCCTTGTTTGGTCTTTGTTGTGTTGTTGCATGTTAATCGGAGTCAGACCGTCGC
The DNA here is from genome assembly GCF_050575085.1 of Anarhichas minor. NCBI lineage: Eukaryota > Metazoa > Chordata > Actinopteri > Perciformes > Anarhichadidae > Anarhichas > Anarhichas minor. The sequence continues at coordinate 282,900 of NW_027466541.1, read as the reverse complement.
TCCTCCTGGAACAGGTCTGGACCAGCCGGGAAATGTGGACAATGTGGGCTCTGCCCGACTGCGGGGCGATGATCTGAGGTCAGGCTTTAAAAGCAGCGTGCTGAGGCCAACGGTGCTGCGACTTCACTGCAGACAGATCACACACTTCAGTCTGCAGCCGCATCCTGTAACGTCTTAAACGGCTGTCGTTTAGATTCACACTTTGGTTATTTCTTATATTTGGACTTTGTGTACTATGGTACAATACTCCGGAACACGTTCAAGTTCAAGTATTATTATGAGGGATTGGTTTAATTCATATATAAACGATGTTATTGTTCTAATATTATGGAATCATTCTTATTTCACAGCAGCTCAGCACGAGTAACTTCAGCTGTCAGATAAACGTATCGTGGAGTAGAAAGTACAAGATATACGTCGGAGTAGAGGTAGAAAAGAATGTACTTGTACAAGTACTTAATACTTCAGACTGTGTATCTTTGATGCATCTTTTTATCAGCTTCTTGTTTATTGTGTGAGTGAAACTAGAACCTGCAGAGTCTCTTCTATGTGTGTAGACCTGAAGAAGTGCAGCAGGGGTCACGTGGTGCAGCTGCAGTTCAGTCCATATAAATACGTTCACATGTAAAACTCTTTAAATGATTCCTTTACAGTATTTTCATGGTTTATAATGAATATTATTTGAACACACATCCTTCAGGTGGATTCAGTGTAGAGGTTCAGTGAAGTTCAGTGAATCTAACGCTCCTCCTCCTCCTCCTCCTCCTCCTCCTCCTCCTCCTCCTCCGCAGCAGCAGCAGCAGCAGGTTTGTCTGTTGATGGATCTAAAGCTGCAGTCGAGTCCTTACAAGGACAGAATGGGAAGACGCTTTGAGCTGATATGCAGGGGGGCGTGGTCACACCTGGCCTAGACTCCGCCCCCCTGATATCTGAAGAGTAGACTCAGGTAACACGCTGACACCCTGCGCTGTGTTTGGTCGAGGTAGAAGTTAAAAGTCCTAAAAAGGAACTTGATTGCTTTGAAGGACATAATTCAGAGAAGAGAAGCATCGGAACAAGTCTCTGCAGGTTCAGGGTGTGGACACAATACCTGGAACACCTCTGCAACGTAAAGACATGCACGACTGCTGTTGAGTGTCGCTGCAGTGGAATGAGAAACATAAAGCTGCAGAGCATGAATACAGAGTGGTACTGTAAAGATATGTAACAATAAATAACCAAACAGAAACAATAGATCATCATTATTAAGTAATATGTATAAGTACGTATACTGGAGCACTGAAGGAAACAAGAAGAAGAGATCTCAGAGGTACATGTTGTACTTTATACTGTACTACATCTCAGAGGTACATATTGTACTTTATACTGTACTACATCTCAGAGGTACATGTTGTACTTTATACTGTACTACATCTCAGAGGTATATATTGTACTTGTTACTGTACTACATCTCAGAGGTACATATTGTACTTGTTACTGTACTACATCTCAGAGGTATATATTGTACTTTATACTGTACTACATCTCAGAGGTACATATTGTACTTTATACTGTACTACATCTCAGAGGTACATATTGTACTTTATACTGTACTACATCTCAGAGGTACATATTGTACTTTATACTGTACTACATCTCAGAGGTACATGTTGTACTTTATACTGTACTACATCTCAGAGGTACATATTGTACTTTATACTGTACTACATCTCAGAGGTACATGTTGTACTTTATACTGTACTACATCTCAGAGGTACATATTGTACTTTATACTGTACTACATCTCAGAGGTACATATTGTACTTTATACTGTACTACATCTCAGAGGTACATGTTGTACTTTATACTGTACTACATCTCAGAGGTACATATTGTACTTTATACTGTACTACATCTCAGAGGTACATGTTGTACTTTATACTGTACTACATCTCAGAGGTACATATTGTACTTTATACTGTACTACATCTCAGAGGTACATGTTGTACTTTATACTGTACTACATCTCAGAGGTATATATTGTACTTGTTACTGTACTACATCTCAGAGGTATATATTGTACTTTATACTGTACTACATCTCAGAGGTACATATTGTACTTGTTACTGTACTACATCTCAGAGGTATATATTGTACTTTATACTGTACTACATCTCAGAGGTACATGTTGTACTTGTTACTGTACTACATCTCAGAGGTACATGTTGTACTTGTTACTGTACATTCAGATAAATGTGTGAAATGATTCACACGACATCAGGAATGTTTCAGTGAAGAAGAGATCAGATATTGAAATGAGGGAAACTTGACTGAGACTCTGATTTACTCGCAGCTTGAAGCCAAAAACCCCAAATATTCACACAGAGTTTCTTGTTTTTAATCTTCTGTTTCAACATCAGATACAATAGACTCTAAAGCTGTGAACCTCTTCATGACTCTAACCAACAACTTTATGCAAAAAGTTAAATGTGCTTTTAAAATGAGCTCATTTCGTTAAACTTCTGAGAGCTCGTAACTTTACATTTAGAGCTCTGAAACTGAAACATGTTGAAGATTTGATATTTAATATAAATATAACATTTGAAGTCTGAAATGCTGGAAATTATTAAATAAAAAAATACCTCACTATTCTTACAAGTACAAAAGTTAACGTGAGTTTCTTTAGATTTGGAGCTTTTGATAATTAATACCAGAGAGTGAACTCTATCTGTACAGTACACAAGTACTGCACTTCAGGACAACTGTAAGGTACTTGAGATGTACTCGAGTATTTCTCTACTTTCTACTTCTCCTCCACGACATCCCACAGAGAAATATTGTTCTTTTTGCGTCACTACATTTTTCTGAATACTTTAGTTACTTTGCAGATTCAGATTAATGAAGCAACAAATACATTCAGACATTACTGTACATTAATCATTAATCATAAATATCACGTTTACCAGCTGCAACATGGAAGTGATGAACACATTAATGCATCAGTTATTATAACTCAGTAATAGAATACATATTATTCTACATGATGAGTAAAGTTTCAAATCTCTGACTGTGAGTACTTCTGCTCTGTGGTATTAGTACTTCTACTAAATCTGAGTACTTCTTCCACCTCTGGAGAAATGTTTGAAAGAAACTTCTGCCGACTGAAATAAAGTCTTAAGTTTATTTATTAATTTAAAGTTAACGTTAACGTGAGGCCCTGAGCTGCTGGTTCAATGTGTGCCACTGCTTTGTGAACATTGAACAGTGAGGAGAAGCCCCGCCCCTTCTGGTGTCAAGAGAGAGAAACAAACAACTGGATGAACTTCTTTGAACTGTGCCGTGAATTACACGTATGTTTGTATCAAAGATCATTCTGCAACGTTTATAAAAAACTTAAAGCACAAATCAATCCATCGACTGATTAATAATGTTTGCAGCTTTTTTGTCTAGATATACATGTGCTTCTGACAGCAGAATATTATATATATATATATATATATATATATATATATATATATATATATATATATATATATGTATATATATATATATATATATATATATATATACACAGTAAAAAATTCACTGTTTAACCCCTCACATACTTTACTATTATATACTGAAGGCCAATATAAAATATATGCACACATGGAGGACACAGAGTACCTGAACAGGTGGAGTACAGTAGTGCTCAGGTACTCAGAGACGTATTAATCTAAAATGAGTCTGAACCATCTCTGATCTTCATCAATACAAAGAACTCTCTGCAGAAATAAAAACTATTTCAAACATTTTCTGCAGGTTTCCTCTTCCAGCAGCAGAAGATATTTGTGTACAAACAAGTATTAATAAAGTTGAGATTGAAGTCTTCACCTCCACAGACACATGATGAACATCTACTCACATTTCCGGTGTGAAGGGCCAATCACAGACCTGCTGAGGAGGAATCCACCACCTCAGTAGTTCCCTGAGGGCTTTCTTTAAACAGTGTTTTATTTAAATCTCGTCCCCCCCCCCCCCCCCCCCCCTCCCCCGTCCTGACGGATGCCTTCTCCATCCAATCAGGACACGTGCTGAGACAAGCTGAGGAATCCTGCTCACCTGGACCAATGAGAGCGCGAGCTGAGGGAGCGTTACCTTATATGGAGAGCGCGAGGAGTCCCTCCAGCGCGGATAAAACAGGTGCGGGTTGTCTCTGAAGTTGCATCGACCGATCACAGCTGGGGCAGATCCAGAAACACCTTTACGACTCCTCACGCAAGACTCACCTGCACAGGTAAGAACCACTGCTGCTGCTGCTTCTGACAGGTTCCACCAGAGACATCTCTGAACTGCTAGTAGAGCTTTATTTAAGGACAATAAGGTTTATTGATCAGACTGTTTAACACTGAATCTCTTCAGGTGTGTGACAGACAGCTGATCACAGCTATGACGTTTTAAACGCCTTTTATTTAAACCTTAGAAATAGATTCATGTCTGAGTTTAATTTGTTTTGGTAAACTTTTTAAACAGCAGGTTAGTTTCTCTTTAAGATGAAGAGAAATGGTTTAATTAAATTCACAACACATGATGTCGGGGTTAAAATACTGCAAGTGTTTCTCTAATAAGGTATCATCATCACAAACAGGTGTAGTTCTTAAAGGGTTAAATCTAATCTGGATATTAGTTGTCAGTGATGAGATCTCTGCAAGTATGAGGACACACTCAGCGTTTCCCACCAGATATTAACCTTTAAAATGCATCTCTACTGGAGACTTGCATGTCTCAGCAGCTGGTGTAATATAATGATCATTAACACAAATGTACAAGGAAGTGATCTCAGTGAAGCTACTTTGTGGTTTAAATGTTAATGTCAAACTATCTAGTGTTAAGCAGAGTTGTGTAACTGTTTCAGTGACTGTGGGGGTCCAGGTCCTGAGGGGGGGGGCGGCTCTGTTCTGCATCAAACACTCGGTGTTTCAGACCTTCACCAAAATTCCTGAATTATCTCACAACTTTATTAATGCTCGCTAACAAACTGCACGCTGTAGTTAAACTTGACTCGTCTCACAGGTGACTAACGAGGCTGCAGTTTAAATCTAAAGACATTAAAATCAAGTTGTATCTGAAATAGTGTAGTTTGTTAAAGAGGATTAGTTTATGATCTGTCTGAAGCCCTTCAGATGTTCAAAATGTAATTTCTACATTCATGAATCAATCGTTATAATGAGAAATGTATTCTAATGGTGCACTACGGGTCAAAGCTACAGATTGACGTGCATTAGTAATCTAACATGTCATGTTCACTTTAAACACAAATGATGATCTTTAACGACTCGATCTCAAACATCCTCTGACGGTCGGCCATGTTTGCTGCAAACGAAGGTGTGGCTCCTCTGTAGACGATTGGCTCCCACACATCCAGTCACGAGTTCGTGTGTCTGGGTGGAGTCTGATCTGTAGAGCTCAACCCTTCGGCTGGTCAGGTGTCCTCAACGGGTCACCAGTTGATCGGGTTGGATGACTTGAGAGGCCACGCCCAACAAACTGTCATTCAGTGAGGGAGATGAACATCGAGAGACGAACCAGAACATTCAAAGTGAACCCTCACATCATAGAGTGTTTGTCCTCATTAAGCTGTTGCATCACTCAGCTGAACTCCTGATGTTGTAACTGAGGATGTTTCAAATAGTCAGTGATGAGCAGGAAATGATGACATCACTTCACTTCTGACACACTTTCTTAAAACAGTTTAAACTAAATCATTCTAGGTCATTATGCTTTAAAAAGAATTATCAAAAACTTAAACATCATATCGGCACTGAAATCGTGTTTTTATTTATTTATTTTTTATTTTTTGCATGATTTGTTTAATTATTAAACACCATGAAGATGCTTTTATTCAGTTTTCAGGTAATTAAAAATAACCATTTGACTCGGATCACAAACTAATAGCTCTAGACAACGTATAAGGAGAAAGTGATTGCTGGTGTCACTGTAGAAGAATAACTGGTATGTTGCATTAATATAAATGTTTCCTTTCAGAAATGGAAGACGATATTGCTGCCCTGGTTGTTGACAATGGCTCCGGCATGTGCAAAGCCGGTTTCGCCGGTGACGACGCCCCCCGCGCCGTCTTCCCCTCCATCGTCGGTCGCCCCAGACATCAGGTACTATTTGATAAAGAATATAAAATCTCCCCAGCAGGTGAATGCAGTGAACGCGTGATGGTAAAGGTGTTTGTGTGCAGGGTGTGATGGTGGGAATGGGACAGAAGGACAGCTACGTGGGAGACGAAGCCCAGAGCAAGAGAGGCATCCTGACCCTGAAGTACCCCATCGAGCACGGCATCGTCACCAACTGGGACGACATGGAGAAGGTAAAGACCTCCACCTCCTGTTTACACACCTGGAGCTCAGATCATCTGGTTAAGACGGGTCACAGCTCTCAGGCTGGACACCATCAGTGCTGCTGTTCAAGCCACAAGAAGTCAACATAGTATAGAATCATTTCATAGTTTAGTTAAGGATTTCAAAACTTAAATTGACAAATTATTAAAGCTCAAGGTTATAAAAGGCTGCCACCAGACACACCTGACTCGTCCACATGTATTTAAATTCTTCACCTGAACATTCAGCTTTCAAACTAACCATCTGTCCCGTCCTGCAGATCTGGCATCACACCTTCTACAACGAGCTCCGTGTTGCACCTGAGGAGCATCCGGTCCTGCTGACCGAAGCTCCACTCAACCCCAAAGCCAACAGGGAGAAGATGACACAGGTGTGTTCACGCTTTGCTCAGAATCAGTGTGACTCGTATTCTGAGACTCGTATTAAGAACGAGCTACAGCGGGTTTTGTTTGGTCTTCAGTGACGCTTGTTTTGTTTCTCTTTGGTACAGATCATGTTCGAGACCTTCAACTGTCCGGCCATGTATGTGGCCATCCAGGCCGTCCTGTCACTGTACGCCTCCGGTCGTACCACAGGTGAGAACTCATGACTGATATTGTATTATCAGAATTTTGTTTTATAACAAAGACTTCCTGCTCAAAAAATGGACTTGTATCACAAGTACCTAAGACGTTGGGTTTTGTCTGAACTTTCATGTTTCAGCTTTCTGTAACCGGGTGTTTGCTCTCTTGCAGGTATTGTGATGGACTCTGGTGACGGCGTCAGCCACACCGTGCCGATCTACGAGGGTTACGCTCTTCCTCACGCCATCCTCCGTCTGGATCTGGCTGGCAGAGATCTGACCGACTATCTGATGAAGATCCTCACTGAGAGAGGCTACAGCTTCACCACCACTGGTACGACTTTCACCTCCTAAAGCCAGCGGTAGAGGCCCAACTTCTAACCTGGAGCTCACAACTTAAAGACAAAGTGTGACCTCAGAAGAATTGAAGCTCCTGAATGTCTGCTGGTTTTTCTACTTTCTGATTTGAATTCTTGTCCATTTTGTAACCACACATATTCCACTCTTGACTTCCAGCTGAGCGTGAGATCGTGCGAGACATTAAGGAGAAGCTGTGCTACGTGGCTCTGGACTTCGAGCAGGAGATGCAGACGGCTTCCGCCTCTTCCTCCCTGGAGAAGAGCTACGAGCTTCCTGACGGACAGGTCATCACCATCGGCAACGAGAGGTTCCGCTGCCCCGAGGCGCTGCTCCAGCCTTCATTCCTTGGTGGGTAACGACTCTTAACACTGACTGGAGACAATAAAAATTGAGTTCTTGGGCAATCCACGGGGATGATCTAGATTTTATTTGCCTTTTTTATTGAGGCAAATTCTGTAAAGGATCACACGCCAGTCAAATCTTTAAATTTTGAAACATCGTCTAAGCCTAAAGATGTATAATATTTTGACCAATCGCACTATTAAAGCGTTTCTGGGCACAGGTGTCATAGTGGTGTTCAAACACTAAAACTCTGGTTGCCTCTGTGTTCAGGAATGGAGTCATGTGGCATCCACGAAACGACCTACAACAGCATTATGAAGTGCGACGTGGACATCCGTAAGGACCTGTACGCCAACACCGTGCTGTCCGGTGGCACCACCATGTACCCCGGCATCGCCGACCGCATGCAGAAGGAGATCACCGCCCTGGCCCCACCCACCATGAAAATCAAGGTATAGTTTCTTTTAAATATATTTTCTTTTTTATGCAGACAAAATGTACTTGATGTCTGATCTTACCCTTTTTCTCTCCTTGCCTCCAGATCGTCGCTCCCCCAGAGAGGAAGTACTCCGTCTGGATCGGCGGCTCCATCCTGGCCTCCCTCTCCACCTTCCAGCAGATGTGGATCAGCAAGCAGGAGTACGACGAGTCCGGCCCCGCCATTGTCCACCGCAAGTGCTTCTAGAAAGCTCCACATGGTCCCATCTCCTCTGCCCCGGCGGGGAAGTCGACATGCTTTACAATGGTTTCGTCCAACTAGAACATTGTCTTGGTGTGAACAGACTAAAAGATACGAGATGCCACAGAAGATGACTCGAGCGTCTGTTTACGTTTTGTCAAGTCGCTGAACATCAGACGAACCATTTCTGAACGTGTTCCTCTAACTCTGCTCACAGCCTTCACACCTGCTGGTGATACAACAAACAGTATTATCACTTCACATCTCTTTCTACCTCTAACAATAGATTGTACATCAATACTCTGCTGTTCTCCTCACTCGTTCTGTCTACTGACTGTCACAGTTGAGCTGTATGAATATTCCACCGGAGTTTCACTGGTCAATAAAATGCCAACATTTGATGTTTACAACTTCTCTAATGTCGTCCTTTGCTGCTGAGTTTCAGAAACTTGTAAATGTTGATACATTGAGTTCCTGATTCTTTACATTAAAGCACATAATCAGTTTTCACACAAGTGACATTTTTTTACACCTTCAGGTGATTAAAAATATCAATAGAAAATAACTGAGGTTTGTGGATAGTGGCATTTATAAATTTAACTTCAATTTTATATTTCACCCTTCTGTGTTCCAAATGCAGTACAGAAGAAGTTTCTTCAGTCTTCACTAAACGTACTCTAATGGACATTAAAATACTTTTAGAAATGGTCCTGAATGGGGTGTCGTGGTGCCAAGAGGTCTAAGATGTTATCTGCAACATCCTGTTAAACTATCCAAAAACCTTGAGGCAGACATTTGATAAGACAAATGCAATGCATTGACATATCTAACCTTACATTTGTAAGGACCAAACCATTTTGTCATGAGAACTCTAACCTCAGCCTTTATTCTTAACCTCAAACCAGACTGAAGATGTTAATTTGTCATAAGTTTGTTTTTTTATGTAACTGTCGATTCCCGTTCCCTTTCAAAAGCCAGGTGCACCTGGTGCATTACTAATTAAATGTCGAATTCTGCAAATTGGAGACGAGTGGTTTTCTGCTGTAAAGTTCCTTTTTTTTTTTTTTGTTTTTTTTAAGGCTAAATGCCAAATATGGATTGAAACTGAATGAATTTAGATAATGTGAATTGTGGATAAGATTACTCGAATCTAATTGTACAAACACTATACTAAGTGTCGCCATCCTAATCTTTACCTGCATCTGTGCAGCAATACGGGGGATTTAAACAATATATAGACGTGGAAAATAAAGCTGTGCAGCATTTAAATGTCAAAGTTATGAATGAAGCTTCAAACTTTTCAGTACAGCCCCAGAATATTTGAGTTTCATATTCTGTTTACTGATGAAACTGTTTACTATTTCATTTATTACATTCTATTCTAGTTCCAACACCTGAATAATTACCACAAAACCGATCCATAGCAAAATAAAGTTTGTCTTTGTTTGGTGAAAAAATACATTTAATGAGCCAAGAAGATGCCTAAAAACTGAGTGTTTTAAGTGAATGTCTTCAACTAGCTTGTCTGTTCAGGCCTTCATCTTCCTCTTCTTCATCATACAAACTGTGTTGCACATTTTCTTTTTCACAATAACCAGGACTGTTTGAAAATGAAGTTTTATCTGATGTGAATAGTTTAAGTTAATATTTATAATGGATTCTATACGATATTCACCAAAGATGTGACTTTCCTCACAAAACATGTGCAACTAAAACGTTTATAGTTATAAACTTAATAACTTAGTGAATGAATGTGAAACTATTGTGATGGTTAACTAACCCAAGTGGCAACTTTATACCTTCATTGGAAATGAAACATTTCACAAAGTTCAAATATTAAACGTTTTATTATCAGTTTGTCTACATTAAGGATTTCACAGAACAATATAAATTGGCATTTTTTGTAGGACAATACAAATATAATGGAAACTAGACGTGTTATTATCCAGCTGTGTCTTCAATCATCATCGTATTTTGATTCTTAATAACTAATGTAAATAATGCTGATGAGTATTTATTTCTAGCAGAATCAGCTGCTTAGATATTTGACTCAATTGTAATGAAACATAAAAAGAACAAACTGGCTACGATGAAATAAGATAAAGCACATTCTGTACACACAGTACATAGTACAACATGTCCAACTATGCAAGTAGAACATAAACAATAACCTCTATGACAGAAAGATGAATTACACAAGTTACTGTACGATCACATCATTTGGTCTCCTTCATCATTACGAAGACGTGAGCTCACCCTAAATGTCACATGTTCATTTTTGATCCTATATTCTTAAATACAAATATGGTTCTTTTAGTATTACCTATATACATACAGTATCTTTTGTTAGGTATAAACCAGGTGCACTGTGAAGTAAGTCATACTCTGAACTCAAACACAACTTCCACTCTGAGGCAGATACACAACTAACAGAGTGAACCAATGAACAGTCTGTTTTCAGAGAGTCATAATTCCAGCTCGTCTGTAAACTCCTCTACAGCGTCACACTTCATGTAGGGAGGCGGAAAACAGAACAAGTTATACTCACAATCTAGTGTAAGTATAAAAATATCAAAAGAAACAAACATCCCAAAACAATCCATGCGCCATGCGGCCCAGAGGAATGTATAAACAATCAAAGATTAATTACAGTAAACGGACTTCATGAATAATAATACACAAAGGTTTATGCAAACATCTAAATCAACATTTTCACTAAAAGGAATTCTCTGACATTTAAGGTAATTTGCTGATTTTCTCAGCAGCCGAGTTCAATGACATTGTGTTCTATTCAGAGGTGTCTCAGTGATCTGTTAGCCGTCCTAGCGCACAAGTCCTAAAGTGTTAGTCCAGCTCCATCAATGTGGAATCAAACAAGCAGGAAACAGGTGTAGTTGTGCTTACGTGGTGTTGCAGAATTAGAAAATAAAGCAAATGAGACGACTAAACGTCCTCACTAGGACACTAGTCCTCCTTCAGCTTAGTGGTGGAGACGTGAAGTCATGTGACCGTGGTGGAGTTCCTTTATAGACTAACGTTAGCATTTTACAAACATCATAAAAGTGGTGTTCATTTGTGAAGATTACCACTCTGACCGTTTGTTTGACACACAGATTATGTTCTGCAATAATCCAAAGTCTAATGCAAGAATCACAGTTGCTTTTTGATCGAGGGAACCATGATGATGCTTCCTCATACATCATCCCTGCATCACTCTATATACTACAGACCTCTCTGTGTTTTAACATACATGCTAAGGTTCAACAAAGATGCAACAGGTTAAATCCATCAACAAGCCTGCAAGGCTCATCTCTGAAGACATGCTTATTGCTGGCGTCTACGTATATCTGGTTTACTGTCGAGGTTTTTTGCGATCTGTGCGCCTTCAATTGGGAATATTAGTCGGGATATGAAAATGCACCTGCTGGTATCCTGATGATTCATTTTCCTGTAAAGAAGCTTCTGTTGTACATTTGCTCTCGACGTTTGTGAACCCCGGACCTTGAAGTTCAAACTGCGGGTACTGATTGATGCTTCAGGGTGTGTGCGCTTCTATTTGTATTATCTGTATTGCATTTTACTCTCTAACGTCTTTAGTTGAATCATGTCGTGTGCCTTTATGTGTTGACAGCTTAGCTTTGAAGAGTCCAAGTCAAATTTCCCTGTGGGGACAGTAAAGCATCCGTCCATGCACGTAGCCAACGAGCTACAAAGACAGTTTTGTAGGTTGAGGAAGAGTTTTCTGACTTTTTTCTGCTTCCAGTCTTTCTACTAAAGCTCGGCTAAACACGCTAAGAGTTACAATGACATGGACCTTTTCATCTAACTCTCACTGCAGCAAATTAGTTGTATTTTACTAAATCACTTCCTAAGTGACTAATATGTGCAAACTGAAGATGAAGACATCTATCTGTAAAGTCCATAAATGTAAACCTGCTTCTTCTATCTGCCTAGCAAGTTGTAAATCTCTTAAAGTGTGTTCTTTGGTCTTTGTGCTGTCTGTAGTGTGAATGTCTACCTCAGAAAGATGTGACTCAACACAAATAGAAACAACAACACACCAAAAACAAGATACCATTTCCTTCTCTTGTGATGGTACTCTTCTTGGAGCTTTATGAAGCTCTTCATTGCCTCCTCCAGACTCTGTTTGTCCTCCTGACGTTTTTGTTCCCAGGTGTCTTTTCTTTCTTTATCCCAGGCGTCTCGATCTCTCTTCACCTCTTTTCTAAACAGCTCCAGTTGCTTTACAGCATTTTCCTTTTGCTCTCTTTCTGACTGAACTATTTTCTCTAAAGCTTCCAGTTTTCTTCTCCCTTCCTGTCGCTGAGTTTCCTCTTGTTTTTTCCGTCTCCTTTCCTCTTCCTCCCGTTCTTTCCTTCTTTCCTCACGCTCCTTGGTGACGTCCTCGAGCTGTTTTGCTTTCAGTTTTCTCTGGTCTTCTTTGAATTTGCTTTTCAGTGATTTTAAATCTTCCTCATGTTTTCTCCGGAGGTCTTCATCCCTTCTTTTCATCTCTTCTTCCTTCTCTTTTAAAATCCTCTCCACTTGTATTTTCGTGTATCCTTCTGTGTTGTCAAACATCTCAGTGTCGTAGCAGCCGCCATTTTCCTTCACCATGGTCTCGATGTTGTTCAGCAGATCTCTGACTTGAGTGCGGTTTGTGTGATCTTTGTTATTGAAGACCTGGTATCTCCCTCCACAGTCCTTCAGGAGTTCTTTTACAAAGTCATCACAATCTTCTATATAACTCTCAAATGACTGATCTTCCAGGTCATCTCCTCTGGTGAATATAATGATGATGAAATCTTGAGACTTCTCACCAAAATATTTCTTGATCAGTTTCACAGAGTCTTTCTCCTCTTGTGTAAACTTCCCGATCTGCAGCACCAGTAAGAACACATGAGGTCCAGGAGACAACATGCTGACGCATTTCTGAAACTCTTGTTGAATTTCTTCATCAGACAGAGTCGTGTCAAACAAGCCGGGGGTGTTGACCACGACGACAGGCCGTCCATCGATCTCTCCTGTTGCTTTCTGACAAGACTTGGTCGTTGGCTTCGGGGTGATTCTGGGTTTGAAGAGCTTTTTGCCCAAAATGGTGTTTGCTGTTGAACTCTTCCCATTGCCAGTCTTCCCAATCAGCACCATCCTGAGATCACCTCCCACCTCCGTCTTCTGTTTCACATCCTGCAGTTCAACTTCAAGTCTTGAAACCTTCTCCATCTGAGCCTTGGTGAACATCTCCATTGTGAAGCATCTGGATCCTTCAACTCTCATCTTTTCCACAGAATCCAACAGCTCTGGGATCTGCTGCTGGTCCTTGATGTTGAGAACAACATATCTTCCTCCACAGCTCTGACAGAGCTCCTGGATGCCGTTATCTTTTTTCAGAAACTTAACAACAGCTGGAGCTTTAGGATCTGACTCCACAGTGAACAGAATCATGGTGAAGTCATTGACTGGAGAGCTGAATGTGTTCTGGATGGTCTGTAACTCTCCCTTGTCTTCATCAGTGAGGGGACCCACAGGTAGGACCAGGATGAAGACATGGACGCCCTCAGGACCACAGAGGGAGATACACCTGAGTGATTCCTCCATCACTGCCTCCTGAGGTTCTCCATATAAGGCAGGCAGCTCCACCAGAGAAACCCAACGTCCACACACCTCTCCCTGATGTTTAACACACTCTGATGAGTTGGAGACTGGATGAAGCTCTGTCTGACCTAAAATGGCCTTGGCTGCTGAAGTCTTCCCTGCTCCTGTCCTCCCACACAGAACCAGGTTTAAAGATGGTTTCATGTGGTCACACTTTGGCGTCATGATCAAACCCTCATCCTCAAATACGTCACATCTCACATGCTCTCCATTGTTCTCCTTTGTAGTTTGACCCAAACGTGTTAACAGCTCTGGAAGTTCAAGGTTCTTCTGGTTCAGGTATCTGTATCTACACATTCTGATCAGGTCTTTTAAAGGCTGGTCTTTGTCCATGGAAGCTGAACTCTCCTCTCTAGGTGTTGATATCAGTATCAATGAACGATCAAATGATTGATCACTGAAGAGTTTCAGGACTCTGCAGAGCTTCACTTTGAGTTCCTCAGTGAAGTCTTCAGGCTGTAGAACCAGCAGGAACACATGAGGTCCAGGATCAGAGAGACTCTCACAGTCTTCTACATGTTGTCTTAGTTTGTCTGCAGAGATGTTGGGGTGCAGCAGATCTGGAGTGTTGATCAGAACTATCTTTTTCTCTTTTAACTGTCCACTGACTCTCAGACAGTGATCTGGTTCTTCCTCGGTGTTGAACTTAGTCTCTCTCAGTATGAAGTTCCCCACTGAACTCCTCTCAGACCAGCTGTTCCCCAGCAGAACAACCCTCAGCTCACACACTGAGAAGAAAAAACACTAAATTAGTAAAAAACTACTTTTCAAATTCAAAACTTGAACCAAACTGAAAACAATAAAACTAGATTCATAACCAAGGAGGAAGTCACAGCGTTTTAAAGGTGGACTAGAGTGAATGTGTCAGCTGTTATCATCTTGAAACTTCAACATTAATCAGTGACCATCACCTGTAAACACTGTAATCAGATTATAATGAACACAAGAACACTGAGAAGAAAACAGTGGATTAGAAAGACAAACCAGCACTGAACTTGATCTGATACAAGACCTATACAACAGGATTATTATGAAACGTAACTCCAACTGGTGGACTCATAGAAAAGTTGTCAGCCATCCAGAACTTGGACTCACCTTTGAATTGTGTTGTCAAAGAGAAATCCCTAACCTTTAATAACAGGCCTATCTCCAAGTTGCGTAGTAAAGCAATCAGCCAACGTTTTAGAAAATAGTTTCTAAGCAGCTTACAACTGTATTATACGAGCACAATATCTTTGCCATCAGTCTGGCTTCAGTTAGCGATCAACAGTAGCAGGTCTTTTCAGAGTCTTAAATGATACCTTTATGCATGGTAATCCAGGGGCCGGTTCGGTTTTGGTACTGTTGATACACTTAGAGCAGGGGTGCCCAATACGTCGATCGCGATCGACGTAGTGCGGAGGTGGTGCGGAGGTGGAGGTAGTGCGGGTAGATCGCATGCCATTCAAAATAAATGAGATGTCCTCATGGCATTTGCCACTTGATTTTCTAACACACGGGTCACCACGTATGCGCAGTCAACCGCGCGAGCTACTGCAAAACTCCGGCGAGCTAATTAGTTAGCCTTCCAATGCATTTCTACTAAAGAAGCTAAAGCTGCAGCGCCATGATTTGGGAAACTTCCAAAACCTCGCGTCAGAGCTGGAGACTCAACGGAAGGCGTGCGCGTAACTTGACAGTGCGCGCTACACAGAGCAGATTGACGAGTGTCTGTCAGAGTTTGACAAACGCTTTCGAGACTTTGCTTTACTCGAGCCAGTTGCTACACTTATGTGCTGCACATTTCGGGAAGATATTGAGGTTGATTCACTCGCATCAAACATTGCAACGCTGTTTCACCTGAACTCGTCTGGAGTGGAGGATGAGATCTTGACACTGCAGGCTGACATTCAGCTGAAGTCCAGGGCTCATGGACAGTTTTCTCACAGAGGAAAAGTACCCAAACATGAGGACATGTGATCCCTTCTTGACTGCATTATTCGGCTCTACTTATTTATGTGAGTCAGCCTTTTCCCACATGAAGAACATTAAGTCCAAACACCGTTCCACCATGACTGATGATCATTTGAAGTGTGCTTGAGGCGGGCTACCAGCAGCTACTGTCCGGACTATGCAACTCTGGCCAATTCCATTCAGTGCAAGTCATCAGAGTAAGGTAATGACCAAAGATGTACAGAATTGTATTGTGCCATAAGGGTTCATGCAGTTATGCAAGGTACGCCAACATGTATTGTAAATATAAAGTATACTCAGTATATATATATATATATATATATATATATATATATATATATATAAATAGATATTCAGCATTTTTAATGTAGGTAGATCATTTTGACTTGGTCATTTTAAAAGTAGCTCGCAAGCCGAAAAAGTGTGGGCACCCCTGACTTAGAGCATATCCAAATCCACCAATCCAGATGTTGGTAACTATGCCTCTTCATCCGAAACTCTGTTTTGTCTTGTTGTCTTGATTGAATTTCAATTCAAATATTGACACATTTCACTTAGATAAGTATATTTGCTATATTTTGTAGTTTAAAGAACAAATCCCATGAAAGTGCCATTAAATAAACATTATAGTAACTCTATTTTCTAGTCACATAAGTTCAATCATAATATCTTTATACTATGTAAATAAAACTAAATGAAATGTGGATCAGTTCTTTTTTTGCCATCACATTTCATTGCATAGTCTATTCTATAAGTGGAAAAGATATTTTCTTTGGTGCCCATAACGAAAGGAGTCATATTTAGTTCACTTATGGGCGTCAGCTGATCAGCTAATAAAAGTCTTGATCATGATCCAGCTGCAAATATGCTGCACTTTGGAAGATTCAAACAAATATGCTGCTCTGACAACAGCTCTGGATGAACTGAAGAAAACCTCACAAACACATAAACAGAGTCAGAGTCAGAACAGTTTAACTCACTGGAAGGGGGAAGAATTGGACAGCTGCTGCTGTGGCTCAGAGGTCTTCCCTTGATTCCCTCTGTAATAAAATAGACAAATAACATTTCAGAAATATGTCAGTCAACTTCACGTTTCAGATTCCTTTGTAGTGTTGAGATCAGGCGGCAACCTCCGGTTCTACCGAGTGAAGCCGATGTGGAAGTGTCTCAAAAGCTGCATTCTCTCTAGTGTCCACCAGGGGGCGACTCCTCTGGTTGTATAGAAGTCTATGAGAAAATGACTCTACTTCTCTCTTGATTTATTACCTCAGTAAACATTGTAAACATGAGTTTATGGTCTCAATCTCTAGTTTCAAGTCTTCTTCAATACAGCATGATGTTCATTTAGTACATTATGGTCCATTTAGAGTCACACAGACCATAAAGCAGGGGATGCTTTAGGGCGGGGCTACACGGTGATTGACAGGTCTCTACCAGAGACGTATACGGCGTCTCTACCTCACTCCTCCTCAGTCCAGATATGGTCACTTCCGTTCATGGTCACGAAAAAACCAACATAGCGACAGCCGTAATCCAAGATAGCGGCGGTAAAATCGCCAAACACAAGGCTTCATAACGGCAGTCCACTAATGGGTGACGTCACCATCTCTACGTCCACTTCTTCTACTTAATATACAGTCCGTGGTCGAGACGGTAGAATAATTGACAGACACTGGCAAATGCTGTTTGTTCAAAGACCCAAGTAGTTTGGAAGGTGTATAAAACAAGTCCAATAACACCAAATATAGGATGCCATTTTTTATACTTGACATTAGCAAAAATGATGAATAATTATTTATATTCAAAATATGTTTTTTTTCATTCAAATCAAGCAATACAAACACACGTCAGCAGTAACTAAAGCTACGTATTTGTTCTGCTTCTCTGCAAAGTATACATGTCACTACTGCTTCTACTGCTCTTTAACAACTGTGTGTCCTTTTCCGACTTCTACACCATGTCCTGCTTCATGCTTTTGTGATGATATATTTTAGAGTCTTTTGAAACACCTTGGCTAGAGACTACAGATAAAAAAAAGACTTTTGGCTTCATCAAATATTATTTCATACCAGGTGTTTTCATTAGTTTGTCAAATAAACTACAAATCACGATCCTCCTGTTACAGATAATAATATGACACTAAAACTCTCTTTGGTCCAATACTTAAAGTATATTTGTTACTTAAGTAAAACAATATTGAATATATTCACTGTACAGGAAGTCTTGTGAAGAAACAAACGCGTCGGTTGAACCGGTTCAGACCGGAACCGTCTGTGGATCTCTGACCTGCAGTGCTGTCATGGAGTGAATATTAAACCATTTAAAAAGGTAATTTATCATTTTTTTTATAACTCTAAACGTTTTATTGTTGCTTTTAAACTGTTAAAAGTTTTCAGTTTGAATGTTTATATGAAAGACTTGGTTAGCTGCTGCTAGCTAACGTTACCGGTAAGAGCTAGCTAGCGCCTGGCTAAGATATGTTTGAGCTTGCTAGCTTTAGCTTGTTTAGCTAAGTTAGGTTCATGCATAACATTTTTAAATTCATTACAAATTGTGTCTAATGTCCAAACTCTGCACTAAACATGCCTGATGTGTAAAGTATCAGAATCACTACGAGCAGTAATATTAATGTTGTAAATGCTATTAGCATTCAGCGGAGCTGGTTAGCTCACTGTAAGTTAATCAGACGGTTAATATTAACACCACAGAGGTGGGACGTTCTGGAGGGGAAATAACTGAATCCTTGAATGATAGATTTTCCTTTATTAATATTTCCACTTTGCTTGACTTTAGGTGGAGAGCAGCCCTGCATGTGTTTCCATCTCATGTCGGTGTCAGCCATCGTATCACTGGTGAGTTTGTAGTTGCTGGAGGAGACAATAGGTGCACAAACTAGGGCTGTGAGATCTGGCTAAACCATGACCAATCAAATATTCGTTCTTGTACTTTGTGTCCATGGCACCGTGTCCTAACGCAGCACGCCGTCAGGACTGAGCTGAACTTTTGTCGGACGCCCCCGGTTTCCATTTATTATTCTCACTCGCTTTGAAAGCTCCGCAATGGACGAGAAGCGTCCGACTGGTGAAGTTTGAAATGAGGAGTTATCTCCTCATTTCAATACCAAAACCTGAATAAGGTGGCGGCTGGCTGAAGGGAGCGTTTCCTACTTGCTGCTGATTCTACTGTATGTTATTTCCTGTACATGTGACAAAATAAAACTTAAAAAGTACAAAAGTCAGAAGACAGCAAGTACTGCTCACTACTCTTTTTAAACTATTTTTAAATTTAGAATATACGTTGACAGCCCTGGCACATGTGCACTATATTAGTTATTAAGATTTAAAACACACGCGCACACACACACACACACACACACACACACACACACACACACTATCTACAAGGTTGACCCGAATAAGATTCAGTTTGGATTACGGAAAATGTCGTCAGCTGTAAAGTTGTCTGGTCTGTGTGTTACTGCGACAGATGTCCACTGAAGCTACAGCACATCTCACTATGTTAAACCCAAAGCTATCTGAAGGGACCCAAATGGTCCCACTGACAGTTTGATAGTCTCCATTTTCCTGCTAAGCTAACGTTAGCCAAGGTTACACAGAGTTACAGACTATTTGCTGCTCAGTGCTGAACTCTTTGGAGGTCCAAATTCACAGCTAGTAACTAAATAATTATAAAATAAAGATGTGGTATTCTTATCTTGAGGTGTAATTAAGAGAATAAAACGTCTGCAGCTAGTAGTCCTGTTTGGGATCCCACACTGTGGATGAGTTAGTTCTAATCAATGCTACCAGATGAGCTGCTAACAGATGAACAAAGAGAACATTGGTGTTTTTAACAATAGAAAACTGCCTTTGACAGATTACTGTTACACACAACGGCTAAAAGAGCACGTTTAACCCGACAACAGGTACGTTTAATTTAGTAGCCTTAAGCTCTCAAATATTCAGAAGCATTCGTTAGTTTATAAAATCTGCCGTGAGAGTTCAGGAAGTCTGAGAACTTTACCTTCATCCGTTATATGAAACGTTACTGAGAAACACGGATCGAGTTGAAATGTAAATGATAAAAAACATGATCCAAGAGGATTCAACTACTGTATGAAAATCATTTTAAGGTAAGTTAAATGTTACATTATTAATAAAGTAAATATATTTAAAACATCTTTGAAAAGTTGATTATCAGTCCGAAGTCTGATTAACACAAAGATGGATAGATACTGTAGATATTATAAGATAGGTATTATATATTACATTGTTGATGTTGTTAGACAGATATTGTAGATACTGTTAGATAGATTGTATATTAAGGTAAGATAGATATTGTATTGTTAGATAGATATTGTATTGTTAGATAGATATTGTATATTAATATCAAGATAGATATTGTAGATACTGTTAGATAGTAAAGTAGATCCTGTTCTGTAGTGTAGAGAGCATTGTTTAAGTTTAAGCAGTGATTTCCTAGAAAAGTACTAATTGTCTCCAAGACAATTACTAAAAGTTATCCCAACAAACAGTGACGTTATGAATATTATTCATGGTGATGTTGGATTTCCTGATGTTCACAAGTATCTCCCGTCTCTTTTTTTGCAGCCCGGAGAAGCAGAACCGGAAAACAGCCGGTCGCACTGAATATTTAGATGCTGGTTCTCCATCTAGTGGTACACATGTGGTATTACAACTGGGATATGATGGGGGACATTTGACTGGCAAATACTCCACAACATCCAGCTATTTACAATTTACATACACAGTAGAAGCTCTGAACAGAGTATAGAGTTAATTTACATTATTCTGCTGTAAATGTGATGGTACTCACCAGATGCTGAGGCAGCTGCCATCCCGTCACTGAGCCGGAGACGTCAGACGAAGCTCCGCCGGAGGCCGACAGTCGGTCTCAAACACCTTCAAACACAAAATAATAAGATGGTTATACAAAGACTTCTAACAACCTGTTACGTCTCTTCTCCTGCTCGTCTCAGCTTGTAAAATGTTACGCTATAACGATGATGACTGAAGTTTTTCAGTATTTGAACTTTAGGGTCCAATACCAGTTTTTGTTGCGCAATCTTAAACACAGATTTGAATTTGAAGATCGTCAGACTCCAACAAAAGTCTAGATTTTACATCCTTCACATTGTTACAGGAAGAACAAATAATAAGCATGGATGGTAGCGGTATAGATCAATGTATAACCATTAATCAACGTACAGCATAAAGAGCATTGCTATGGCAACTACATGGGGTATTTTAAATCAACGTAAACCGACAACGCTTCTAAATGTAATGTTTTGACTTTGTTTTTGTCATCTATCGTAGTTATTTCCAGAAAACACGAAATTCAATTGATTTCACAATAAATTATAGTTTTTGTAATTTAAATACTTGCTTTGATTGACATCGTGGCGTTAGTAGTTTAATTATAGATTATGATACATACATGAACACTGCTGGTTAGGTTCCAATTCTTCATTTTATTCTATTTAGACATTCAACATCTGACGGCCTTCACTGAGCTCACACTAGAGCAGAGGTCGGCAACCTTTACTCTCCGAAGAGACATTTTCCACCAAATAAAATTCATCTGGAGCCGCAAAAGCTATTTGATATCACAGCTTATGAAGTTGTATATATAGTTATATTATATATACAAAAACTATAGTTTGTTGTATTTATCAAATTATAAAACAAGGCAATTCTTGACATTTATTGCTATTTTACCTGTTAGAACAACATCAAGCTCTGATGAAGAGGAGAGTTTGCTGCAGCAGCTGAGAAATCATCTCCAGCGTGACACTGTTCAGCACACGCTGTGTTTGTTCTGGAAGTGACTTTCAACATTACATTGTTTGCACGTATCAAACATACACGTAAACCAGCATCGTCCACGCAGAGTTAAACTCTCTATTTTCCTCCGTGACTTTTCTTTTTTTGGATTTATCCATTGGTAGTTTACAGAGGGCGGGGGGGGCGGGGGTCTGCAGATCATCATGATCTGCAGACCACCTGCAGCCACCTGTAGCCACCTGCAGGGAAAGGCTCCTGACAGCGACGTAATAGGATGTGACGCACATTTTAGTTGACAAAATATGAAAACATTTTTCTATTTTCAGTGACACAGCATCACCTCAAACTCTAAGATCAGAGGTGTTCCCTTTGAAAGAGTGTCCACTGGGCAAAAAATAAAATAACTTATTTATTTCCGTGTTGTTCTTTGTGAAAGCCTGAGGCCGCGTCCACACCACGACGTTGTTGTTGTGCTACGTTTACACCGAGCGTCCACACTACGCCGGAGTTTTCAAGCACCGAAAACGGAGGAGTTTGAAAACTCCGGGGTTACCTCTGCGCGTGGACGCTCGTAAACGCATAAGTCTAGAAACGATGACGTAGACACACCCAGGTCCGGTACTTGATTGGTTCTTAGCAGTCACGACGTGTCCATCCCCGATTGGTCACGCCCCTATCACGTGACCCTTACCCGGAAACTCATGAGCATGGCCAGTGTACGGGAATAATCACTTGATATTAGTTTTCAGGCGTTTTGATCTGGACGGAGATCGTTTCGTAAACGATGCTGAAGCGCCGTGTGGACGGAGATCGTTTCTGTTTGTTAACACATATTAGTGTGGATGAAGCCTCAGGGGGCCGCAGCAGAGGGGCTGAAGAGCCACTAGAGTATATAGTCAACTTATGATGACATGTCACCATCATTATCTCATAGTTAGACAATTACCAAATAAACTTATTATGATGATGATTTGTCAGCATTGGAATGAGATGCAGTCTGCTTGTATTTTAGAATTTATAAAATGGATGCCTTTATTTTTTGACGTTCTCTCTTTATCTGTTTTTCTTGCATTGTGACGACCCCTCCCTTCCACCAGGGGTCTGTGTCTGTTTCCTCTCAGGTTGTCTTGCAGGATGTTGATCGGCAGCTAACGAGCCTCACCTGAGCCTGCTGGGTTGGTCCAGCTATAAAGGCTGCCCCTCTTCTTTGGCTGTGGTGCCTCTCGGTGCCTCTCCTCTCTGACTCCTGTGTGGAGGACCTGGCTGCCTGCTGCCTTGTTTTGGTTGTTTATTTAGCTGTACTTTAAATAAATGTCTATTTATTACTTTTGTCACTCGTCTTGTCTCCCTCATGTTACGACTTTTGGAGCCGGGTAGTGACATGTAATAATAATAATCTGCTCTGACTTTACATCTTGATTTGGACTCTTTCAGTTTAATGAGGAACAGCTCTATTCTCACCTGTTACCTGGATCTCTCTCTGTATTACTGATCGAGCAGCAGCAGCAGCAGCATTCTCTGCAGACAGTATTACAGTATTTAGTGTTTATGAAACGTCTCCAATAAGACCACTAAACATGAAACACAGAGACATATTTACTTGATATTGATCTCAGAGCATAATTCTCATAAGAAGGTGAACATTTGCTCTTACGTTTAAATCGACATGAGGTTCAGTCTGCACGTGTTTTATTTCAGGATTAAGTTTTGATCCTAAAACAGCTGCTCTCAGAATAAACACGTGTTTTAAGTCTAAATACATAACTTATAATGTGAGGGGTGATTCTAGGTTTTCTTTTAATCGTGATTTTGTTACCGAGATGTTTTACACGCTGTGATCGAACCAGACAACCAGCGACATGTATCTTCATAACTCTGTAGAGTCTTAATAATAAAACTAACATCTCGATCCATCGACGTTTATAATCAACAAAACACGAGTCTGTTTGATTTAACTTCGACAGATTTCACTCACCGGTTAATTCCTGCTGCGCCACGACCATCATGATGAAAGTGAAAGTAACAGAAGTTCACAACTGTTGCATCGACTTTCTCCACATTTACAGACTTATTAAAAAAAAGTAAACCGAAATATAAATAAACAGATAAATGAGGGAAACATTCCCGTCTCAGAATAAATCACTGTTGTCGTTTTATTAATCTTTTTTTTTTTTTCTAAACCTTTATTAATCGCAGAGTGAACACACACACACACACACACACACACACACACACACACACGTCACCAGTTGAGGCTCGAGCACCACCTGCTGGACAATAACAGTAAAACATGCAATAGAGGCGCAACTTCTTTCTAGATACCATAAACTATCCAACAGGACTGTGATCATGCACGTAGCGGACAAAAACAGGCTCACAACATATATAAAGAAAGCCAACAATGTTCTTCACTTTGACTTGTTTGATTCAGCAATATTCACAAGAAGCTCTGCACCTGCACGGACTGAAATATACTATATCACATACACAGTATATCACATATTTATATCACATACATGTCACATACACAGTATATCACATATTTATATCACATACATGTCACACACACAGTATATCACATATTTATATCACATACATGTCACATACACAGTATATCACATATTTATATCACATACATGTCACACACACAGTATATCACATATTTATATCACATACATGTCACATACACAGTATATCACATATTTATATCACATACATGTCACATACACAGTATATCACATATTTATATCACATACATGTCACATACACAGTATATCACATATTTATATCACATACATGTCACATACACAGTATATCACATATTTATATCACATACATGTGATATAAATGTAAACAGGAGGGTCATCATCAATGGAGGTGAAACTAAGTTTCACAAACTCCACACTGGTCCTGTGATTATTGGTTTAAAGGAGACTTGAATTCTTTTTTGTATTCCACCGATGCATTGAGCCATTCACAGGATTATATAAATACTACCTTAATAACTGTTCGACAGCTTAATCTGTAGAAATTCATCATATTTTATATAAACTACTCATTTGTTTTGAAATTTACAATCTGTAAACTACAGTAACTCTAGCTGTCCAATAACTACTAATACTAATAACAATAAATAGTATTAAAAAGCACCGTTCATATATAAAATGCAGCTCAAAGTGCTTCACAGAGCAAATAACAAAAAAAGCATGAAATAGATAAAGACATAAACAACATCACAAAGCAAGAAACATGTAAAGTCATTATAAAAGTTCAAAAAATAACCAAAATAACCAAAAATGATGGTAAAAAACTAAATAATATCAAATAAAACAACCAATGAATCCACATCAAGTCAGACTCACGTTGAACACGGACTAAGAGCAGTCAAATGAAGTTACTCTTTAGTTAAGGAACTATTAGGAGTCGAGGCAAAGCCAGTTAAACAGGCTTCATCAGGTGAAGATAACACATTTCAACATTCACTTCATATCTGAGAGAGTGAGGTCAGATCTAACTCTTCCTCCTCCTGTTAGAGTGTCAATGTGCACATGGCCACATGTTTCAAAAGGAGTGAGCACTTCACCTCTACTACAGGCTCATCATCCAAATGTTGAGCCAGTAATTCATAAAAAAAGGTAAATTACTAACTGCAGGGCAAAAATACACAAAAGTGACCAAACTGCTGAACAATCGGGGATAACTCACTCAAAATACACTGACCAGTTATTATCATATCGTACCATAAGGAGCTATACGGTGTGAGTACGTTTGATTCAATCTAAAGTGTCAGAAACAGAAAGAGACTCTTTGTGTTACTTTACATTTGCAGACATGTCAGTTTAACACAACACGCGCCGCCTTCACTGCTGTAGAGATCGGTGGTTATTTCACAGATGTCAGTGAGACGGTTGAAACGATCAAAGAACACTTTGTTGTACAAATATGAGAAGTCGTCTTATTTCAGACGGTGTGAGAGCAGCACTTCTCCACTTCTAACAGATGCACTGTATGATTGGCTGATTCTCTGTCTCAGTGGATTCACATCAATAATTCTCCTGCTTTGTGTTCATATAAGCAGCTGGTTGCTTCACACGTTATAAAGTTAAACGCTGTGTCTTTTAATACTTTATGAACAACATGACAAACACAGACGGCTATAATCAAGAGCATCTAGTCCAGAACTCAGCAAAGTCCAGACACAACAAACACACAATACAAAGCCTGAAAATAATGTATCACATAGTACACCGTGTTTAGATGACAATGAGAGAAACAACCAAACACTCTGCTGAGCCTCTCAGGTCATCAGGTCATCAGGTCATCAGGTCATCAGGTCATCAGGCTGCTGTCCCCAAAGCGTTTCACTGATGTGTAACATACAGGGAATTAAACTACCACCTACATATTCCACTCTGGAATAATCTTCAACTTTAACAATCAGAGAAGAATTATTACAGAAGAATTAAAAACAAACAGGGTTATGGTAGAATGTGTCGCATGTTACAGGCTGTTAATGGAGCTTCAACTGTTCTCCACAGACGAGCTGTCCTGCAATGAGTGTGTGTGCATAAAAAACAACAGTTAACATTAATAGTTCTGCTTCCTGCCTCGAGTGTTTCTAGCAGCAGTCAAGTGGTCGGTTGATGCAATGATGCTGACCGACGTTACTTTATATTCATTATGCTGCAGTGCTGAATATTCCACTCACATACACATATGTATATATATATATATATACATATACATGTATATAATATATACATGCATATATACACATATATATATATATATATATAGATGTGTATATATGCATGTATATATATGTATATATATATATGTATATATATATATATATATATACATATGTATATATATACATATGTATATATACATATGTCTATAAATATATATATATATATATATATTTATATATTATATATGTATATATATATAGATGTGTGTATATGCATGTATATATATGTATATATATATATACATATACTGTAAATATAGATTTATATACATCTCTAATCTTCCTGTACTGACAGCCAAAGCGTAGCAGAAGTCCTCTACACACATTATTAAAACGCTGCTAATGCAAAGGACTGAAACACGCAGCACGAGCTCGCATCCTGCTCACCTGGACCAATGAGAGCGCGTGCTGAGAGAACGTTACCTTTTATGGACAACGCGACGAGTCCCCGCGAGCCGGTGCGGGGGTTTGGCTCTGGAGGCGGTGCTCACGAGGGCACAGAAATACCAGCGCGGCTTCACTGGACAGACACACCCGAGAACTCACCTGCACAGGTAAGAACCACCGCCGCTGCTCCTGACAGCGTTTAAGAGGTTTATCACTAATATGTCCGAACTCAACTGCTAGCAGAGCTTAATTTAAGGACAATAAGGTTTATTGATCCGACTGTTTAACTCTGAGTCTCTTCCTGTGTGACAGACAGCTGATCACAGATATGACGTTTAAACGCCTTTTATTTAAACCTTTAGAAATAGATTCATGTCGAGTTTAGTTTGTTCTGGAGAAGTTGTTTAAAGGCAGATTAGTTTCACTTTTTAAGACTAAGAACTGGTTTAATTTAACTTACAGAACACATGATGTCTAAGTTATTTTTCAGTGTTTTAAACAAAAGTAACTTTCTGACAGAAGCTACGACGTGTTTAAGTGTTAAAGTACTTTAAGTAGATCAGCGCGTGTGAGACCAGATCTCTGCCAGAATGAGGAAACACTCCGTTTCCCACCAGATATTAACCTTTAAAATACATCTCTAGTGAAACGCGATTATGTTTCAGACATTAGAGGTTTAAATACATCAGCAGCTGGTCTGATGCATGAAATGATCAATAACACAAATGTAGAAGGAAAGGATCTGAGCGAAGTCTCTGTGTTTAAATGTGTTTAGTGTAAAAGAGGAAACTCTGAGTTGTGTAACGTTTCAGTGAATGAGTAGGAGGGGGGGGGGGGGCGGCTCCTTCCGGTATCAAACACTTCCTGAATGATCTCAGAATACTTGGTTAGTTGTAATTGTCACTCTGCGTTAAACTGGACTCATCTCACACAAGGTGATTAAAAAGGTGCAGCTGAGCTCTAAATGCATGCTGCATCCTGCTAAAGAGGAGTGGCTTATCTGTCTGCACTCGTGTGGAATGTCCTGACACAACATAAAAAAAGAGAAGTTGGACGGCTTGAGGCGCCACGCCCGACAAACTGTCATCCAGTGAGGACTGCAGGAGAAACACTGACAGGATGTGCAGAGAGTTTAGAACAGTTTCAGTTTTAAGAGAGAAACAGGAACATTCAAAGTGAACCCTCACATCATAGAGTGTTTGTCCTCATTAAGCTGTTGCATCACTCAGCTGAACTCCTGATGTTGTAACTGAGGATGTTTCAAATAGTCAGTGATGAGCAGGAAATGATGACATCACTTCACTTCTGACACATTTTCTTAAAACAGTTTAAACTAAATCATTCTAGGTCATTATGCTTTAAAAATAATTATCAAAAACTTAAACATCATATCGGCACTGAAATCTTTTTTTTTTTTTTTTGCATGATTTGTTTAATTATTAAACACATGAAGATGCTTTTATTCAGTTTTCAGGTAATTAAAAATAACAAACATTTGACTCGGATCACAAACTAATAGCTCTAGACAACGTATAAGGATAAAGTGATTGCTGGTGTCACTGTAGAAGAATAACTGGTATGTTGCATTAATATAAATGTTTATTTTCAGAAATGGAAGACGATATTGCTGCCCTGGTTGTTGACAATGGCTCCGGCATGTGCAAAGCCGGTTTCGCCGGTGACGACGCCCCCCGCGCCGTCTTCCCCTCCATCGTCGGTCGCCCCAGACATCAGGTACTATTTGATAAAGAATATAAAATCTCCCCAGCAGGTGAATGCAGTGAACGCGTGATGGTAAAGGTGTTTGTGTGCAGGGTGTGATGGTGGGAATGGGACAGAAGGACAGCTACGTGGGAGACGAAGCCCAGAGCAAGAGAGGCATCCTGACCCTGAAGTACCCCATCGAGCACGGCATCGTCACCAACTGGGACGACATGGAGAAGGTAAAGACCTCCACCTCCTGTTTACACACCTGGAGCTCAGATCATCTGGTTAAGACGGGTCACAGCTCTCAGGCTGGACACCATCAGTGCTGCTGTTCAAGCCACAAGAAGTCAACATAGTATAGAATCATTTCATAGTTTAGTTAAGGATTTCAAAACTTAAATTGACAAATTATTAAAGCTCAAGGTTATAAAAGGCTGCCACCAGACACACCTGACTCGTCCACATGTATTTAAATTCTTCACCTGAACATTCAGCTTTCAAACTAACCATCTGTCCCGTCCTGCAGATCTGGCATCACACCTTCTACAACGAGCTCCGTGTTGCACCTGAGGAGCATCCGGTCCTGCTGACCGAAGCTCCACTCAACCCCAAAGCCAACAGGGAGAAGATGACACAGGTGTGTTCACGCTTTGCTCAGAATAGGAAACTTGAGCTTCAGCAGGTTTAGTTTGGTCGTCAGTTATCATTACTTCCACAGTAGACACGTTTCCATTCAGTTGCCTTTTTAGGTAAACTATTGAAATGTTGCAAAGAAGAAATTGGAATTAGGAGCGTTTAAATCACTACTAAAACGTAGTCTGGTCAGTCGTAGGCGCTATAGGTTAAACTCAACTGTAATCTGCCTATAACGAGTAGTAGAGGTTGTGAACCAGAAGCAAAGTCTGCGATACAAAAACGGAGAGGACTGTACGTTCAACTTGTTCTTTCATGTCAGCTAGTATTGGCCATGTTTGTAGTCGTCTGGAGATGAAGACTAGCATATTATAGGAATATCAGAGAAGATGCCGACGGCAGAAACGGCCGATCAGTCATGAATTAATTCGGCATCTGTTTCTATGAGCTATTCAGCAAATCAACTCTTTTTCAACAAAGACCAAAAAACACCTCAAGTGAGCCTTTTTTCAGAATTGAGGAAGTTTTATTGAATTTTGCCGTTTCCATACAGCACTGCATTAAAATGTGAATACAAACACGGCTAGTGACGCTTGTTTTGTTTCTCTCTTTGGTACAGATCATGTTCGAGACCTTCAACTGTCCGGCCATGTATGTGGCCATCCAGGCCGTCCTGTCACTGTACGCCTCCGGTCGTACCACAGGTGAGAACTCATGACTGATATTGTATTATCAGAATTTTGTTTTATAACAAAGACTTCCTGCTCAAAAAATGGACTTGTATCACAAGTACCTAAGACGTTGGGTTTTGTCTGAACTTTCATGTTTCAGCTTTCTGTAACCGGGTGTTTTCTCTCTTGCAGGTATTGTGATGGACTCTGGTGACGGCGTCAGCCACACCGTGCCGATCTACGAGGGTTACGCTCTTCCTCACGCCATCCTCCGTCTGGATCTGGCTGGCAGAGATCTGACCGACTATCTGATGAAGATCCTCACTGAGAGAGGCTACAGCTTCACCACCACTGGTACGACTTTCACCTCCTAAAGCCAGCGGTAGAGGCCCAACTTCTAACCTGGAGCTCACAACTTAAAGACAAAGTGTGACCTCAGAAGAATTGAAGCTCCTGAATGTCTGCTGGTTTTTCTACTTTCTGATTTGAATTCTTGTCCATTTTGTAACCACACATATTCCACTCTTGACTTCCAGCTGAGCGTGAGATCGTGCGAGACATTAAGGAGAAGCTGTGCTACGTGGCTCTGGACTTCGAGCAGGAGATGCAGACGGCTTCCGCCTCTTCCTCCCTGGAGAAGAGCTACGAGCTTCCTGACGGACAGGTCATCACCATCGGCAACGAGAGGTTCCGCTGCCCCGAGGCGCTGCTCCAGCCTTCATTCCTTGGTGGGTAACGACTCTTAACACCGACTGTCACTGGAGAAAATCATTGCTTCACCACAAACTGTTTTTTATAAAGCATAATATCAGAAAGCAGTCTGGTCCAGCCTCATCTCTCTCTGATATTGCTTCTTTGAGTTCTTGGGCAATCCACAGGGATGATCTAGCTTTTAATTTTATTTTTTTATTATTGAGGCAAATTCTGTAAAGGATAAAGATTCATCAAACACCAGTCAGATCTCTGTAGGCTCAGTCTAAAGACGTAACGGAATAAAGACAATCTCTCTATTAAAGGTCTTGTACAGAGTTTCTGAGCACAGGTGTGGTCGTTGCTTCAGAGAGGATTCTGGTTCAGTATGAGCCAGAAAACGATTGCATACAAACGATAAATGAACTGGTTGCCTGTGTGTTCAGGAATGGAGTCATGTGGCATCCACGAAACGACCTACAACAGCATTATGAAGTGCGACGTGGACATCCGTAAGGACCTGTACGCCAACACCGTGCTGTCCGGTGGCACCACCATGTACCCCGGCATCGCCGACCGCATGCAGAAGGAGATCACCGCCCTGGCCCCACCCACCATGAAAATCAAGGTATAGTTTCTTTTTTTTTTATGCAGATGACTCGAGGACGACTCAAATCATTTTTGGTCAAACTTCTAAAGTTTACCCCGTCAGTCTGATGGAGGTCCAACTTAAAGCGGTTCTACTGCCTCAGTTGATAAACTTGGTCAATAGTTTTCTAGACTCTGATCTGTAATGTAGAGAACGGACAACATTTGGTTTAATTCATTGCATAAAGCTCAAACATGTTGTGGATGTTGATAAAACGTCTGTTTAATCCGTGTCCTTGTGTCTATTTGATGGTAAAGTGGCAGTAAACTTAAATAAAACCTGTTCATGTTAAGCTTCACTGCTTCACATCTTACCGTTTGTCTCTCCTCACTTCCAGATCATCGCTCCCCCAGAGAGGAAGTACTCCGTCTGGATCGGCGGCTCCATCCTGGCCTCCCTCTCCACCTTCCAGCAGATGTGGATCAGCAAACAAGAGTACGACGAGTCCGGCCCCTCCATTGTCCACCGCAAGTGCTTCTAGAAAGCTCCACATGGTCCCATCTCCTCTGGCCCGGCGGGGAAGTCGACATGCTTTACAATGGTTCCGTCCAACTACATCGGTCTCCGGGGTGTCTCGGTGTGAACAGACTAAAAGATACGAGATGCCACAGAAGATGAATCGAGCGTCTGTTTCTAGCTGAACCTCCTACAAACCATTTCTGAACATGTTCTTCTAACTCGCAGCTTTCACTCCTTCTGGTGATTAACTACTGATGGTCAAAAGAAAACAGTATTATCACTGTACATGTTTTCTACAACTGAACGCAATATTCTGCTTTTCTCCTAACCTGTTCTGTCTACTGACTGTCAGAGTTGAGCTGTATGAATCTTCCACCGGAGTTTCACTGATCAATAAAATGCCAACATTTGATGTTTACAACTTCTCTAATGTCGTCCTTTGAGTTGCGGAAATTTGTAAATCTTGATACATTGTGCACTGAGTTCCTAATTTGCTTTTCTTTCTTTATCACTATAGATTATATACATCAAAGCACATAATCATGGGCTTCACACAAGGGACACGTCTCCTTCACTTTGACAGTTCAAGTTACACATTAAAAGAGTCTCTCTAGCTGCCATTTAAAAGCCAAACTTTAAAAGACTGTTACACACTAAGTGTGAGGTCTCTAATGAGAACCCTGACAATGTACATGTTTCCAATTTTACTATCGGAAGCCAAAAATCCAATTCCATAAAATAAAGAAATACTGGAAATGCAATTCAGTAAACTATACCAATCTTACGCTTTTCCACAATGAAAATGTGAAGGAAAGTATTTAACTCTAAGAAGTGGCTGTAGTTTTTTGTGGGGATAGCACCACCATGTGGCCGATACATCACATTCACATACATTTCAATCTTGTGTCAAAGCTTTCTATATGGACCCTCTGAACATTCTTGACACTGTAAAGTTATTTATTCTTTGATACCTGAGTGGGGCGCCCTGGTGCCATTAATGAATTAGAAGATGGTAATAAAACCCAAGTCACACCCGTCTATTAACCATGAAATTTAATGTTTGAACATTTTATCTTTAAGGACCAAACCAGTTCTTACCTTCAGGAGAACCATTGCAGAAACATTTGTCTTGTGTGTCGATCAAAAATAAAAACTGACACAATGAACTCTGAAGTCTAGGCTTCTATTCTCAATCTGAACAAGAACACAGAAGATACAGTAAGTGTTTCATGAATGTTTCTTCAGTTAGAATTGAAGGTTAGAGAATCACTGAGGTAAAATGTGACACTTTTCATCTCTGCTTATTTCAAACCACCAGCCAGCTATACATGGCTGACAGGAGTGGGGATGGATGTAACACTCATCTACATAACCCTGAATTAACGACACACACACACACACACACACACACACGGACACATTTTGTTCACTACAAAGCTGATGTCTTCTAAAGCATCAGCACCACCGTAAGGCTGTTATACTGAAGGGGTTGGAAAATTATAAACCATATGTTTGTCGAGACATCAAAATAAGATGAATAGAAAGCTATGGTCTGTTCTGTATTTTCCATCTAAATAATCTGAGATGTACAAAGATGAATACATGCCTGTGAACTCTGGTTGACCTCTTTGAGGAAAAGCTCACACTGAGATATTAAACTAATTGTTATTCTTTGTTATTTTTCAAATTTATTTATGAACAAGATGATCACACATTTACAGATATTGCAATATGTAAAGATAAGTAAAAGAAATACTATTTGTAAAAATTATGACTTAATAAAAATAAATCAATGTGACAAACATCCACTTTCATCAAAACTAAATATACAAAATACGATACAAATAAAGAATATGTAGAAAATGAATGTAGAAATAATATTTGACAGTAAATCCAATTCAAGTTAAGGTAACTCAAAACATAACCCGTACCCTATCATTTTATAAATGCTAGTATATATAAACTCAGCTTGATGAGTAAAGTAAGAATAAACTGTCTGTTACTTTAATGGGTGTTACCACATTCTTTGTGCTTCATAGCTATGATTGTGACAGCTGAGCGTCTGATTGCGGGTCAATAATTGATATGTTAAACAGAATTATATTCACACTGACACATTCATCAGGCTAAAGCAACGTAAGTCTGCGCTTCAGAGGAGGCAGCTCACCTGTGATTGGAGGACACAGCATTCATTTACTAATCACATGTAATCTACAGTAGACCTTCTGGTGGCAGCAACACTATCATTCAGATGTCCCACGCAGACTTCTAAAACTCTGCACCAGATATAATACAAAGATGTGCAAAACCTACCAAAGCCTAACAAACAGAAAGAGACCCAATCTGACAGTGACGGTGCGTTTGAGCGTGTCCCATTGGCTAGCTCATGGCCGCCGCTCTGCACTGATCTCACACGGAGGTTACAGCTGATAGCAGTGTCTCAAACGGTGACGTCGGTACGGGAGCGTAGCGCCCACCCTCCTGTTCCCCCTCAGGGTAACACTGTGAGCTCTGTCAGCACTGTTGCTGTAGTTAGCACTGTTAGCACTGTTAGCACTGTTGCTACTGTTAGCACTGTTAGCACTGTTAGCACTGTTAGCTAGCCAGCGGCTCAGCTCATCACCATGTTGAGAGCGTGTGGAGGCACAAGATATGCTCTGAGTTTAGAATGTAGCACCTTTAACAAGCAGCCACATGGAAAAGCAACACTTTCATTTTTTCAGCCCTTCACAGTTCACATAGTTTTCACATGATGATGATGATGATGATGATGATGACGGACTCACAGTTATAATCACACATCAGACTGTATTTAAACCCCTGTAGAATCACTCATGTTATGTAATATTCTTTGCCGTACAATAAACCTCTCATGATAAAAACATATAATGATAAAAGTTATACGCAGCAAATCAAACAGCTGCTCGTGTTGTGAATCCTCTCAAAGTGAATGTTTTGTCTCCACCAAGTGGTGATGTGTTGTCTCTGCATCCTCTCCAGTTTGTACAGAAGATACTGCACAATAGAACACAAGTGATGAATTCTGATCTCCAGTTGATTGAACATGACTATTGTCCAGCTGTAGGCTGTGTCTCTGCTCAGCTGTGAGGACAGAGTGCTGTCATTATATTCATGTTGTGTGGACAGAGAGAGAGAGGACAGTCTGTTATCCAGACTAGTACAGTCTGACTGGACTCACCTGGTGCTGCAGTCGCCATAATGTGCTCTGCTGACATCATTCAACTCAACTGCTGCATTGAAGAACCTGAAGGGAGAACGATTCACATTTCAATGATCTCACTGTTTCACACCAAATGTTTTAAAGAGGAAACTTCAGCGCTGATTGCAGCTCTACAGATTGGTTGATGACTGAAAACTGCAGCTGCAACAAGACCAAGAGTTATATTTCTAAACACTTAAATCAGACACAGGATGATGACAGTAAACAGTCCCTGTGTAATGACTCTACTGCTGTTGGACTACTGTAACCCTGTGTACACACAGTTAACAGGGACACTTTGACCTTCATACAAGATGTACCTTATTGTCCATTGTTGTTTCCTACTCTTCTCTATTAGCTTGCTCTCCTTGTTTCAGCTCAATGTCTTCTGTATGTTCCATCTCGTACGTTTGAATGTAAGTTCACTGATAGAAACCAGAGTCAAAGTCCTTCTGTGTCCAAACATACATGATCGATAAAACAGAGTCTTATTAATAATAATAATAATAATAATAATAATCATAATAGAAGTGTTCTCCTCCACCAAGGCCAAATGCACTATTTCCTGAATGTAACAAAAGGGAAAAATACTTTGACTCAGATCAGTTCTAACATGTAACGTCTTCTTTCTTGGCTCTTCTTCTCTTCTAACACGTTTAATATAAATCACAACGCTAGTTTTTCCATAATGCTGATAACAAACAGGCCAAACTGAAAACAACCTCGTTGGCAGATAATCAAGGAACAATAATAAATAATTGTTTATCTTCAGTATGTAAAGAAAGGTCCTGATTAATATAAAACATATATTATGATTGTGATGTTGCAGAACAAATAGATCTCTTTATTAAAGTAACATAAATGTCTCTATCGTATCATATCGCTGCACATTCACACTGTAGACAACATGTCCGATCAGCACTACTCACTTCCTCCTTCATGTCTCTAAATGACGTCTCCACAGTTCACTTCGGCCTCGATGTGAACATGAACGTTTGTCACAGTCGTCTCAGTAAATCTCCTCGTTTCAGTCCGATATTAAAGAGATTAAACTGAGAACATATCAGCACCTCTGGTTCCAGACCCAAACACAATCATCTGCTTCTCTTCACTGTCTGATGACGTCTTCTTTCTCTCAGCTCAAGCACATGAAGTTAACGTGGCCGGTCACATCCGGCACACGACACGTTGCACGTTGTAGCAGTACAGTGTTCACACACATCTGTCATTATGTTATATTTGTACTTCTTTTACTTTAAACACTTGGTTCTGGAGTTCTGGCGAGTTCACTCACCTCCTGGCATCCTCGCTGCGACCCAAACAGCAGCACAAGTGAAAGTAAAAAGATTAAGTCTGCAGGAAGTTAGAAGACATAAAAGAGAAGGAAGCCTCTGCTGCAGCAGCCGGAAACCTCTTCACAGCTACAGATACAGTGTGGTGGTGTAGAAGAGGGACAGTCTGGTTGATTGAGGGTCTCCTTTTCAAAGAGTTCTTCTACACATTACTCCTTAACACTTTAACACATGTTGATATTTACTGGATTGTTATTATTAGTATGAGTATACGCTTCTTAACTTTCTGAAGTCTCTGTGACATTTATAATGAAATGAAACATTCTGGCCTTTATTGTGAAAGGGCTTTAGAAAGAAGGGCCGGCAGCATGAGAGACACAGTGAGGCAGTGAAGCTGCTCTCATTTACTCTGTTATTTATTCAACTCTGTTCAGCAATGAATAGATTTCACCTGATTTCTGAACTTGTGTTCTCGAGGACTTTTCAGAATCAGCATCAGCTTTATTGGTCATGTGCGCACACAAGGGATGTGACTCCGGTTCTTCGTTGCTCTCCACGTACAAACACAGAATGTACAAATAAACTGGGAAAAAAGTAGAACAGATGTGAGCATAAACATTTAACGACTATGTACAATATAAATATATATCCAAAAAGTATATATATGAACATAAACCTATACAGCAAGTGTCCATGGAATACTTTTGAAACATCAGTCGCTGCTGTTAGATCATGCTGTTAGAACATGATGTTTACATGAACCACGTCAATTTCAGAATATTGTCATATTCGGAGTAATAGTGGAATATGAGAGGAGGCTCGGATCAGTGTTGAACATTTTTCTTTATTGTTCTGCTTTTTGACCACTTCAACCTAATCTGATTTTGACGCTGATTAAACATGCAAATCTTTGGTTTTGGTGTTGAACAGGTTCAAAAGAAACTTTCCTCAATTCAACCAGAATGCATCCGAGGGTACTTCATCTGGAGTCTGTGCTCTCAAGTGTCTGAGAAGATAAACTGTAATGAGAATAACCCACTTATTGTATGTTGTTCCAACCTTCAGACCTGAACCTAAAAGAAAGTGGAAATGAGTAAAACTAATGTTCTACTTCAGCCAAAAGTCTGCAATCCATGAGGATTTATTGAGAACTGTTTTCAACTTTTATTGGCCAAAAAGGCCACAAGTGGCAGAAAACGGATGTTTACATAGATGTTAAAAAGAATGTGCATACATATGTAAACAAGATGTATTTTTGTCAAATACACACAATGCTAGTGACAAATTCCACATTTAATTTTTCATGAGTTCAAGAGAATTAAACATCATTTTTAGTCTCAAAAGCATTTCATAACTCTCGGACAAAAAACTAATTCTGTAGCACTTTGTTACGGTAAAAAAATGAAATGATGTGGTTTATACAATTTTTAGCACATAAAATACATTTGAATATAATGATTAAGTTTGAAGCTGGTGAGCTATAAACAGCATTTCATCTTTAATCTTCTCTGAATATAAATGTCCTGTAGGAGCTTGTACTCTGAGTAGCAGCAGTAACAGAGCTGACGGTGGTACAAAGTTAATGTTTTATCAACGCTGGTAAAACTTGTACTCGTGTTGTTTTTATAGCCGTTGTAATATTTATCAGAGGATGATCTAACTTCCTCGTTCACCTTTAGTCTGATCTTCAAACCCTTCAGTCTGTTGTTAGAATCATAAAAGGCATCAACACGTTTCTCAGTGTCATCATAAATGATTTACACTGTAGAAGACTTCACAGCGTTTTAAAGCAGATTGTTTAGAGTTCAGCATCATGATGAAACACTTCCAACAGTAACCTCCGTGTCATTACTCACCTGAGGTGTGTGTGCTCGTGGGTTGACGGTCTCCCGTCACAGATTCTACTGGTGGAATAGATTGTGTTCAGCTCAGGTCAGCTGGTGACTTTGGTAACAAACAGTGATTGTGTTCCAGCTGATCACCTGAACAGTCAGCAAACACCTGAGGAGTAATAATCAGTCTTTACTCATCAATCTGACAATGTGGACTTCTTTACAATCACACACGTTTGGTTGTTTTAATTGATATTCCAGTTGTTTCTACTCACCAGGTGAGATCCTCTGTGCTGCCATCTGTGACGTTAAAAACTCCCCAATGAAGCCGGACTCACCTGAGTCAACCTTTGCTCTGTGTGACACTCACCTGATATCAGTTAATGTTTAACAAGCTGCACACACACTAAGAGGCCTGCTGCAGATCAGTACGTCACATTACTCTATTTAACTTGTTACAAACATCTATCACTGAGCACATGACTCACCGTCTCCTGGAGGCATTACATCTGACAACGACAAGACGTGATACTCGTTACATTAGGGACGTCCCAATCACTGAATGCTGTGATCCCGGTCCTTTAATATTGTGTCTCTAACTACTGTACGTTGACCTGATTCTTCTACTGTATTTACTGAAGGAACACATCTGACCAGAACACACTTAAGTTAGTTCAATGGAGGGTTGAATTATAGAAAGCATCACAGCTTTCTGTTTTTATTCACTGTTTTCACATTATTTACATTTTCTGCCACTTTTTACTGGTTTCTCCACTACATTTATTTGACACTTATAGTTACTTTTGACGTAAAAAAAAACATGATATGAGTTCATGATATGATGCAGATATTACTACAGTAATCTACCCAGGAATATTATACATCAAGTATCTAAAATGTGCTCCACATTAACATGTTCTTACATGCATCCATCGAGTGATTAAAACACAATAACTTCATATCACATTATAAAAGGAGCCATTCTGAATAATGAGTACTACATTTCACTGATAATACTTCTGAAATAAAGCATTTTACTTCCAACTTGAGTAGTTTTACGCCGTAGTATTGATACTTTTATTAAAGTAAAAGTGCTGAGTACTTGTTCTTCCGTCACTGCACAAAGGTTGCCATCTATTGAGCTCTAATATTTAACGTTACAGCTCTCTGTGATTTTTCTCCTTCGTGAATTGTAGTGAAATCATTTTAATAGAAAAGTGAATGAATTTCTCAGGTTAATACTTTGTTGTAAACCCTCCTCCTCCATTCACTAATTCATTTATTAGCTCTTACTGCTAATATGATGAAAACAATGACTAGCATTAGCTAAATATAAATATAATAACATAGCCGTTAGCACGACCGTTAAGCTAGCGGCTAACTCCAACTGCCCAGAGTTATTATCCTATGTACATTTCACACATTCTCTCTGCTGTATAAAATAAAAGACACGAACATTCATGACTGAATTCATCAGGTTGATTACGTTTCTGCTAATATGATCAAATGTGTTCCCTGTCATCTTGGTATCGTTAACGTTAACCAGCCGTTAGCATTAGCAGCCGTTAGCCGTTAGCTAGCTAGCTAGCTACTTGCTTATTTAACATAAGTTACATTTTGTGTTGTGGTAGTTTACCAAGTTACATTTTAAGAAATTTGTTGACAATTAAGCAAAATACATATTAACAAACAAGGTTAAAGACTGTAAAAATAAAACTGTTAAACAATAATAATATGAATAATAACTTTATTTATATAGCACCTTTAAAAACAGAGTTTACAAAGTGATTTGACACACAAAGCAGAACAAGCAATAATAACAATAACAGAAAGCTCAGTGAGACTGTCAATACCATAAAAATAAACTAATAAATAAATATTTATTTATTTTATATATATATATAATAAATAAATAATATATACATATAAAATTGTATTTATTTTATATATATAATAAATAAATAATATTTATATATAATTGTATTTATTTATAATATAAATATATACCGGCTTCAGTGGAGCCTTGTCTTCCTGCTCCCCGTTAATCAGCATCACCTTCCTCAGGTGTGTTAATCTTCCATCGCATCCAGGAAGGTAACAGGCCAGCAGGTGATTTGATTATTCCGTTTCCTCGTTTGTTACTCAGCTGTTCAAACGCGTCAAACTATCAGACGGGCGGAGGGCAAAGAGAGAAGTTGAGGCCGAGACACAGCCACTAAACTCGGGCAGTCTGTGTGAGAGCCCCCGGCCTGATGATGCAGCAGCGTGGGACGACAGAGGACATCGGTTACCGGTGATTGTAGACGGTAAGAGCGGCGGTTTTCTACTTGCGCACCAAACTTCATTCATAGATTTCACTTTTAAGTTTTATATGCGTCTATAAAGACACGCGCGTGCCGCTATCGGTTATTTATTTTACGTTTTATAAATCAAGGTTCTGAAGGTGAATTCGGCTCACGTGATTACCAACAACACAAAGTTTAACTTCGACTAAACACAATCAAAAGTAAATGTAGGCAGTAGAACTGCTTCCTGTTGCCTCAATCACACGTCAATAATCGGTCATTTTGACCAAAATACGAGTTTCTTTGTGAGCCGAATTCAGACGATGTTCATACTGAATTTATTTCTGACTGTTTTTAAAATAATTCTATTTATATATATTTTACCAATAACGTGTAAATTGTAAACTGTCAACTGTCTGATGGAGTTTGGTACCCCCCCCCCCCAGATAACTTTTTTCTTTTGTAATTTCGCACGATTAAATAAATTCTGCTTTAAAAACACACAAACCTCCTGTTAGAAGGATGATTTGAACGTTTTAATGCATTGAATCAGCTACACGTGTTAAATAAACTCTTACATGTGTGCAGCAGGCCTGAGCTGTGACTGTAGTTTGTGTTTTAGGGTCAACACTGGTCACTACATACTCAGGTTGTGCTTCACTTTCATGGTTAATTGATGTAATATGATGAGAACCAGGAACTAACCGGACATCAGCTGATATCAGATGTTCAGCTGGTTAGATGTAATTTACAGGATGGAAGACTTGATACCACACAGGACCTCCTATGAGCAGCCTTTAGTACTCTGAATACTATGGGAGCCCAAAATAAGATGAAGAGTTAGACTTGATAACCAGTCATAGTCATAATTGTGAGATGGAAAGTCTAAAGTCTGAGATACTTTAACACAACAGTGATGGAAGCAGCTCTTCATAGGTTACATTTGACATATTGAGTACATTGAAGACTTTAAACGTGGCTTTACAACACATGAAATACTTCACATGATTGTACTCAGCAAACGCAGCCTTGAGAGGATTTTAATGAAGAAGCAGCTCTGGAAGAATAAAAGCGATGTTGCTGAAACATCTGGTTTTTGCTGGTGTGAATGTGCTTCCATAGAATACCACTCTGACCCGATAATACAACCTCATGTCTTCAGTGGTTTCTCCTGGTTGAGGTGTGACAGGAAGTAGTCGTCTTGATCACTAATAGGATGGAACAGAAGTACATGTGGCTTTAATTTGGCTAATCTATAATTAATCAGGGTTCCAGGTGAGGATGCACCTTCATGTTGTATTAAAAAAAGTTATTGATTCACCATTGTGTTGTCTGACAGTACAGACCATATTTATATATAATATACCGACCACTGTTTTCCTAAAAACATTCTGCATCAGATTTGATTGTGCTCCATGTTGACAGATGATCAGCTCGGTTGTCTTCTGACCCGGTTCATGTGAAGCTGATGGAACGTTAGTGAATCTATCGGCTGTGCAGATGGAGGTGATTGAAGCGTTTCTTTAGACTCGTGGTGAAACATGAGGTCAGAGGGCCGGCGGTGGTACAGACCAGCAGCAGAGAAGCTCTTTTGTTTGCGGCGGTGCTGAGAGCTTCAGGTGATCCCTGCTGGTGTTTCCTCTGCGTCATGAACACGAAGGCCGGCTTTGTGTTTGCATGTTATTTCCCTTCTGAAGTAAAACGGACGATGCAAATGTCGGTGGTGTTTGGAGCCAGTTAGACGGGAACTGTGACAGACTGCAGCGCTGCACGACTGACCTGGTGAGCTTCTTTAGAACAGAAACATATTCCAGCTGTTTGAGATCTCTACCCGAGTTATAAAATGGATTTATGCACAAGTAAGCGAGGTTGTAGAGACTGGATTAGTTAGATTTTAATGTGCTGCACAAAGCAACGTTTGGTATAACTGCCTGTTGTTCTTGAGCGATGTGCAGAAGCAACAAAGTTGTCCAATTCGTTGTCTTTTTGTCGACGTTAAGCGTCTCTTTTCTGTCAATCATCCACGCAGAATTTACCTTAAGATCTCTTTTGATTTGTGGAACATTTAAAACATTAAAACTTACCAGCGTCTGTCTCTTCTTTCTTATTAAGATGCTCTGATATGTTTGAATGTGACTATAAACGGTTATCTGCTGAGTGTGCATTAGTGTTGCAGTATAAATGATGTTCACGTGCATTCAAAGAGCAGATTTCCATCAATGTTTTACCAGAACAGCTGTTGTGTTTTAATATTTGTTAAAGTTAAAGAGTTTGATGTTCCAGTGATGGGAGAACAATAAAATGAGTTAATGGTGGAAGAAGTGAAGTTGTTGGTTTTCGTGAGTTAAACTTGACCAGATGATTAGTGTTGTTCTGACTGTGGATGTTTTTGAGGTCGGGACCAGTTGAGTTCTTCGTTGGTCGTCACTCGTTGGTTTGTGGACGTTTTGAAGCCTCTAGTTCGGTATTTTGTCTGTCGCCATCTTGTTTTTTTTGCAACCAATGACGTCATATACGTCTCTGGTCTGACCTGTCAATCACTGTGTAGCCCCGCCCTAAAGCATCCCCTGCTTTATGGTCTGGTTGACTCTAAATGGACCATAATGTACTAAATGAACATCATGCTGTATTGAAGAAGACTTGAAACTAGAGATTGAGACCATAAACTCATGTTTACAATGTTTACTGAGGTAATAAATCAAGAGAGAAGTAGAGTCATTTTCTCATAGACTTCTATACAACCAGAGGAGTCGCCCCCTGGTGGACATTAGAGAGAATGCAGCTTTAACACATGGAGCTTTAGCTTCCAGAGGTTGTCTCCTGACTGCAGCAGTTAATCCCGTTTGTTTTCTGTGATTTTGGTTTGAAGACTGAGGCTGCACCAGGAGCATCTTCATCGTTCCTTCATCATCCTCCATGTGACGGCTGAAGACTCGACGCATCCTTCACGTGTTCATCGTCTCCTCGGAGCCTTACTTTCTTCTTCTTTTTCTCTAAACTCGCTCCTTCGTCACAAGTCATGAATCCCTACGGAAACTCAAGACCACTTACATTTCTACCCTCTGACCCTCACGACATTACCCATAATGCACCTCTGTCGGCCACCCCGTCGTCCCTGGCGGCCATCCAGACGGGTCACAGCTCCGTGTCATTTCTGAGCCTTAACTCCGCTCACTATCGGACCTCGTCGGACCAAGACGGAGGACTCGACCTGGTCCCTCCAGGCTCGGGCTCCCTCTTCAGATCCTGGTCTCAGCCCAGCCTCGTTTCAGTCTCGTCTCCCACGCCCAACCCTTACCCCTCCACCACCGCCACCGCCACCCCCCCCCACCTGCCACGTCTCCGTCATCTTCCCGTCCCCGGACCTCCGCCCGTCCCCTCTCGGTGCGACTCAGTGCGCCGAGGTCGACCCTCCGGACCTGGAGTGCTCCATCTGCTTCAGCCAGTTCAACAACGTCTTCCGCTGTCCCAAGATGCTCCAGTGCAAGCACACCTTCTGCCTGGAGTGCCTGGCGCGCATCAACGTCAAGTCTGCCGAGCCCGACGCCATTCGGTGCCCGCTGTGCCGCAGCCACACCGCGCTGCCGGCCCTCGGGCTGCCGAGGCTCGCCACCAACTCAGACATGCTGTCCTACCTGCCGGCCGCCATGCAGAGAGTCTACAGCATCCGCTTCCTGCGCAACAAGGGGAAGCTGCAGGTCAAAAGGTGATCAGGAGAACATGAAACATTTTTTCATTCATCGTTAACAAAAGCAAAACCATCTTGTAGATTAAAGATATTTAAATTTATCATAAAATTCACAGCTTCACTTCTTCTCCCAAAGGTCGTCTGAAGGTCGTGAGCGGTGGATTCAGAGGTCGTTGACCTCTCTGCGGTCGGAGAGAGGCTCTCTGGACGTGGGGCTCCCCACCACCCCCCCAGGGGCCGGCGGCAGTGCGGGCAGCGATGGTGGCCTCGGTGAAGCTCTGTTCCGGCTGACGGGTCGGCCGGCGTGCCGCTTCTTCCTCCTGACGTCCGTGGTGCTGATGCTGGTGCTGCTCACGGGCATCATCGTCTTCCTCTTCGTCTTCCCAAACTAGTGAGTGACGTCACGTCCCCTCTGCTTCTTTTATCTTTTTAATTCTATGGCAGAGAAAAAAACGGTAAAAACTCCACCGCCTGGATGCAGTTGATGAGCAACATCTGTCCCAGTGCTGGTTGGAGGATCCAGATGTGCTAAACGGTTACATGACCAGTCAGACGGCACTGTGACGCAGTCGACTGACTCTCTGGCAGAAGCTTCAAATACAAGTTTTTTTTTAAATTTTTTTTTTTTGGGGGAAAATGCACAAAATCACCGCTTTTTAATGTCTCGAGTTTCATGTTGCAAAGAAGACGGTTTAAGTGAAACAAGATGGCCGATGAGCGGCAGAGAAGAGCTGAAGCGTGGACGTGTTGTACGACTATAAGTAAAAGATCGATGGAGGGTTTGTGATGTTACAAACTCAAAGTCTCTGCTGGCTGAAACATGAACGTAGTTTCCTTTTGGGACATAAATCTGTATTTAAACATCCTGTTACTGACCTAAAATAATATCAATAATAATATCTATAAACTCGTCATACTGTTTAACCTTTCAGCACTTTAACAAGAGAAACC
This sequence comes from Anarhichas minor, assembly GCF_050575085.1. Classification (NCBI taxonomy): domain Eukaryota; kingdom Metazoa; phylum Chordata; class Actinopteri; order Perciformes; family Anarhichadidae; genus Anarhichas; species Anarhichas minor. Next base: position 237,960 of record NW_027466541.1, on the reverse strand, counting down.
CAGCGGCTGAATGTTACCTGTTGACGTGTGTTGTTGTTGCTGTGAAACAGGAAGTATGCAAATATCAGCTGAGCGTGACGCACACAGACGCTCGGCTACAGAAACACTCAGCGGATAGATCTGGTTTCAGACGTCCTGGTTCTTCAGGTGAACGTTAAATATGAATTCTCAGAAACCTGTCGGTTAATATTTCCTCACTAGGAAGTAGTTCCTTCTGTTGGGTTATACATCTGTCTGTAAACAGCTGTTACAGTTTATTTATTAAATGTTTAATATTTGTGTGGAGGCAGAAATCGGATGATGATCTAATAACCTGGAGGAATAACTAAACTATGAGAGGAAGTGTTTTAACAGGACGGTCATGAGTTTGTTCTTTTCCCCAAAAAACACTTTGACTTGCAAATGAAACTTCCAGAGATTCAACCAGTGAAATATGAATCACAAAAGATTATTCCTTCAAGAGGGAAATACATTTTAATATGATGTTCATACTTTGTTCTTTTAACGCTCTGACCTGTTTTACTTCCACATGTGAAATAAATCATTTTTATATATTTATACTAAAGTTTTAGCAAAGCTTTCACTTTCGCCGTGTTCCACTTAAATAAATTCCTTTTTGAATTGTTCACTTTGTTTCTATGAATCAGCAGGTTGTGTTCAGAGGTCAAGCACATGATGAATATTAATAAAGACAATATTTGCTAATAAAAGTAAATATACGCTCAGAACTCTTAAGTAAAACATCTCATTTGTATATTTAATAATAATTTAATAAACATGAAACTTTTATCTGAAGGTTTTTGCTCAGTTAAGTGCTGAGCTGTGTTGAGCAGCAGGAGGAGCTGCAGCACCAACACACTGAAGCTCGTTCACAAATAAAGCCGTTAGAGCTCGATGTGATCGTTGGTTCAGACTGCAGGACGTCGGTGCTGATCGTACAGACGTGGGACATAATGAGCTCCTTTTGTCCTCCGTTATAAACAGGAAGCTGTTTTTTATTTCAGTGGCTCTCGTCCTCGGATCAGGAGCATTAAAGAGTAACTGAACTCTTGTTTCTGAAGCTATAAACTAAATGTGATGAGTTTTCATGACATTTCATACTGGATTCATTTAAATCAACATTTTTATGGTTGAAAATGGCTGAAAGCACAAATCGACTGTTTAAATTCTGAGATGGAGTCGAGCTTTGAGGACTAATCTCAGAATGAATAAAGAGTTGACGTTCTCTGCTCTCAAAGCTTTCTAACACCAGGCTGTGGGTGGAGCTACGTGCTGTAGTTTTGCATAAATATTAATAGGTGAAATATGCAAATCCTTCCCTTTGAAGAACGTCTACTTCAATGTTCAGACGGTATGTTGGATTTATCCTTCTTCATAATTCATCTTTCTCCTCTGGATCACTGAGCTCAGATTAAATTCATCTTTATATAAATGTATTAAAATGTTTCTGTTGAATGTGAAATAAAAAAGTGTGAAGATGCAAAACCTGTTTCTCTGAGGCAGGAGGGCTTCTTCAGTTCGTTGACCTCAGTCAGAACAAACGTGTTGACTCTCTTTGGGTCTGTCCACGGTGGACTGTAATTAGTAGGAATCTGAACCTCATTGTTCTGAGTTTCAGAATGAAGCATGAGGAAGACGGTGCTGCAGGAGCAGAGAGTTCTGTGTTCCCTCGTTGTCTCTCCTCGCTGTGAGGCTCTCTGGGTTTAAATGGTGGCGACGGTTCAAAGTGAGCGGTTCAAAGTGAGCGGACCGTAGCAGCTGATCAGTCCGACCTCAGCTTGGCTCAACAGTTTGATCTGCTTCTTCCTCTAATCTGTGACTCAGTGTTTGTTTTTAATCTCTCGTAAAGACGTGATCCTCAGATGATCTGACCCAATTTTAACTAATTACACAAACTATGACTTCATACCAACTAGCTGTGTAAAAAACTACATTTTTTCCACCATATTTGTAAATAATGTCGTTCCTATCGATACTAAAGAGCAGAAACGGGATTAAAGTGTCTAAAAAGCTTTATTTGTGATGTAAAACATTCATCAGTCTGAGGAGGTGAAGGATGGATCAGAGCTGGATCTCTTCTGTCCACAGAGTCTCCTGAGGGACGGACAGAGTGACATCATTTAGACAAAGAGCAGAGCTCTGTGTGGACACACGTCCACACTGGAATAACTGCTCCCTGACAGACCTGTTGGGAGGCGGCTGAGCTCCCGTGCTGGTGGCTGGTTTATGTTTCCACGTGGGCCGGGGTACGAAGCCCAGGTCGCCCGGTCTGTAGCGGGCCATCAGGTACAACGGATCTGTAGCCAGGTTCAGGGTCTGTGTTCTGTGGAGGACACATGGATGGATTACTGAACAGGCCTACCAGGCACACGACCAGGGCCCAAAGGGTCAGTTTTATGTGTTTTAAACATCGACAAAGAAAAACAGAATGACTACAAAGACACAAAACAACTGAAAGATACATACAACTACAAAGAGACACAGAACGGCTACAAAGAGACACAATGCAACTACAAAGAGAGGAGTGCATCGTTATTTAAATACATCAATAATCCGATGGGACCAGTTAACAGCTAATCTGGTTCCGGTGGGACTCGAGCCTCAGCTCACTGTGCTGCTGTGAGGAAACATCTGCACTGTTCTGGGTTTTCATTGACATGAAATCAGCTGTGTTCACGTCACCGTCGCACTGAGACATAAAAACCAACAGACGAGCTCCAGGAGGGCGGTGGTTCCAGTACCTGTCTGTCTGGGGTTTAGTGGTCTGTGGTCTCTGTCCTCCACTGCTCTCCTCAGGTGTGGACCCTGGTCCCTGGGGGGCGGTGCTCTGCAGGATCTCCAGCAGCCTCAGCATCTTACCCCGAGTCTTGGACGTCTTCTCTGAGTCCTGCAGAGGTTTGATAACCGAATGAATGAGATGATTCGACTAAATATTACACATTTAAGGGTGTTAACTCGACTAATTCTTCCACCACTAGTTGTTTGCGGTCGTCCTGACGCTCCTGATCCAGGATCAGTGTTCTTACCGTCAGGATGTGTCTGAGGACGACGGCTGCTTCCTGCATGTTGGCCTCCAGCTGCCTCCTGCTGCTCCGCTCCCTCTGGAGCTCGGCCCTCAGCTCACTCGCCTCCGATGCTTTCTGATGTTTCTCCTCTGTTGCTGAGGTCAGCAGCTGTCTGAATACACACACACACACACACACACAGAGTTGTGTGGATGACTCTTGAGTGTTTCGTTCTTCAAATGCCACTGAGAGTAAACTTTTACCTGAGAGCCTCATCCTCCTCCAGCAGACTCTCGTGGGCGGAGCTATAATCCTTCAGCTTCACCTTAAGCTCCGCCTTCAGCTGATGACTCGTCTTCGTCAGATCCTCCAACTCCTGAAGGAGGAAAGATGAACGGTTTGTTGTGTTTGTTAGCAAACCCACATCTACATGTCAGCTGATTCCATCTTGATGATGGTTGAGGTTCTCCATCAGAGGCCATGAATGAAATCATGTGTTTTAATATCAAGCATGCAGCTGTTTGTCTGGTTCAATTCCATGTGCTCCCTCAGTGGTGGAGGAACCTGTGACATGTACTGATGTTTGTATAGTTTTGTATCTAACAGCAATAGATCATCATTATAACGTCTGAAAGTGGAAATTTGACAATTGAAACGGACACATTGATAATATAATAATCAGTATTGGATCTTTAGTTTTCACTCTCAGACAAACAAGCTGCATTTGCTGCTTGTTTGAACGAACACCTCGTGTCCTTGTGTTTCTCTTTATTCTTTTTACAGGTTCAACACAACAAATGAATTCAAACTGATCCAACCTGCAGAATCACAACAGCTTCTGTGACTTCAAGGTTAAAAATGTGAATTTGTATATTTATTAGGCACTGCTGAGCTACACCCCCTCCGATGGTCAGATACAGAATTAACAACACAATTTAGTCTTCTAAGGTGTAGTAAGAAGTACATGTACCTCTGAGAGGTAGTAAGAAGTACATGTACCTCTGAGATGTAGTACAGTATAAAGTACAATATGTACTTCTGAGCTGTAGTGGAAGAGAAGTAGAAAGGTACATGAAGTAGAAGTAGAATAGAGTTAGTACTGAACTAAATGTACTTGCTTTGTGAACCCTCTCACCGTCTTACAGCTGACGTTCTCCAGGCTGAGCTCCACCAGCTCTCTCCTCATGTGGTCCACATCTGGGAGACACTCGGTCTTTTCTCGCAGCTCGTCTTTCTGCTCCCACAGGACGTGGTTCTGGTCCAGAAGGACCTGGATCTTCTCTGGCAGCTCTGCGTGCTGATCCCTCTCCTGCTGGACGAGGACCCGCACCTTATTCCAGATGTCGGCCGCCTCCTTGGACAACATCTCCTTTAACCTGGTTACAAACATTGTTCTTTGTAAATGTCAAAGGTCAAACACAAGAGCAGGAGATGTGACGCTGACTGTCTTTACATTGTCCACTCCAACTTCGCTTCCTCCTTCAGGGTGTCGATGGCAAATTCATGTTCTATCTTCTGATGGACCAGCTCCTTCCTCACAGACTCCATGTGGCTCTGCTGCTCCATCAGCTGCAGCAGCTGCTCCTCCAGCTCCTGCTGCTCCTCAAACTTTGGCGCTGAGGGAGGAAGGAGAGGAGGAGAGTAAACAAGGAGAGGAGGAGAGGAAGCATCACACAAAGAGCTACGGTTGTACTGAATACCTCCAGGATTCATTCATAATGATTCTAAATCTGCTGCAGACTGGATCTGTTCTACAGGAGTAGAAGATGAGACCCACCCAGCATGTTCTCTTGGTTCTGCTGGTCGATCCGGTTCTGGAGCTCCTTCAGCTGCCGGCTGTGCTGCAGCTTCAGGGCCTCTTTGTCCTGTTGGTCATCCTGCAGCTGGACCTCCAGCTGCTCCGCCAGCTCCTCCCGCTGCTCCTCCGCCTCCACCGCCGCGTACTTCAGGTACTCGCTGATGTCCGTCCCGTCCGTCCTCAGCGCCCTGCAGCTGGAGGCCAGGTCCTGGTTCTGGAGCTCCAGCTCGTCACACTGGAGCTGACGGCTGCAGGGTGAAGATTATTACTGTGTTGTTATTATACGTGAGAATCTAACGTGGTCTTTGTTGGAATTACTTTAAAATACAAAAGTAACTACAGAACACGTCGTATAAACACATCAAAGTATAAGGTGAATTATAGTGATGGTTCCAGACGCTCACGATGCTATAAAATGCTTTATTAAAGTATTATATTCTACTAAATGAGTTGATACACAACGTGCAACGATCTGCAGAAGAAGTGGAAGTCAAACTAAAGTCAACAAAGAAATAATATATTATTATAGAAGACCGAGGCTGAGAGCTGCACGTAGACCTGAAACATAATAAATTCATGATTTAACACAAATTAAATAATTATTGACAACTATTTTAATAATCTATTAATAGTTTCAGTCACAACAATATATGCAAGTCTATCATACACAACACATATATGTATATATATATATATATATATATATATATACATATACATATATATATATATATATATATATATATATATATATATATACATATATATATATATATATATATATATATATATATATATACATATATATATATATATATATATATATATATATACATATATATATATATACATATACATATATATATATATATATATATATATATACATATATATGTGTATAAAATCTGCTTTTTAATTGATAACAGCTGATTGTTACTAGAGGAGCGCAGCACTTTTTGGGATTTATTGTATTTATTTTCACAGTTTATTTCAGTATTAATTAGTTAAAGTTAGTGAAATGATGCTCCGACACCCAGCGTGCATTAACTATAAATACTCAATAACTGACTAAATATTTATGTTATAGACTGAATAAATATCTAAATATTTTCTAAAAAAAATACATTTGAACCACATTTAAAGTGGCACAAACTGGTGCTTATGTTGCTAATGCTAACGGAGCTAACATCAACAGGTATAATATACTAATAAATATATATAATAAACTACTAATATGGAGCTGCAAGTAGCTATATAACGTTATATTATAAAGCACAAAGGTAGAGCATATACTAGCATGTACCTCCATGTATGAGTACTCCTGTGTTGAGGTACACTAGTACGGTGCAGCGCTGTAGTCTCACCTCTCCAGCAGCTCGTCCAGATATTGAATCTGCATCAAATAAATCGACTTCTCTTTGTCCTCAGAACTCATTTTTTCCGCCATAATTATATATTTGTCTTTTCCTCGTAGAGCTCTTGACTTGTTCTTGTTTTATCTCCACTTATTTTAATTTAATTCTTTTGGAGCATTTTATAAAAGAAAAGATATTTTGTTGACTGCTGTGGTTGCTGGGGAACGCTGCCTTCAGGGACTGCTCGGAAAGTGGGAACCTTTTCAAAAATAAACTGATTGGCTCGCCTCAAATCATGTGACACTGGAGACTGATGTGTCTAATGTGTCAGAAATAAAGCGATCTGAAGAGAGACGCTTTGTTTTATGCGTTATTGTCATGACAACAGAGCCAGCCTTAAAGTCACAGTTCAGGGTGAAACAGCTCATCACACGTCTCAACAGCCTGAAACGTTCCCCCGAATACTTTAAGATCATAAAAATGAATAAATTGATGATAAAAGTAAATAAGGGCGAGTTTAACCTGGTTTACCTTCTTAGATAAATGTACTTAGTTACTTTCAACAACTGAAATCTGTTCTCTGAATGAGTCTCTTAAAGAGACAGTAACACGTATGTTTAGCTTTGACTGAGTTTTAATGTGTTGCTTCACCTTCTGCAGGACACTGAGGTCGTGTTCAGACTGAACATGTTTTAATGTGAGTCATGCACACACACACACAACACACACACACACACACACACACACACACACACACACACTCAGACCACCCAATCCACAGCTCTATTAATACCGAGCCTACACACATGCAGGGGTGTTCCCTCAGTCTGTAGCTGCCAAACCAAAGGGTTTCTCTAATTACAGTGTTTAGCCCAACACACGCACACACACACACACACACACACACACACACGCACACACACACACACGCGCATTCTTTTGTACTTAGCTCCGCCCTCCTGTTTCACTCCAAAAACCAAGCTGGCGGCAAAGTTCAGTCTAACCACCAGGAATCAGAAGCTCAGTCATCTTTTCATAATCACAGTGTCTCTGACCCGACAGAGAGTTGAACCTGAGGTTCACCTGTGTGAGGATGCCTTCAGGTACAGCAAGTCATTTCCATAGCTGAGGTTTCTCGTCTGCACACTTGCTGCACGCTACCTCCACCTCCCACATGCTGAGGCCGGCGCACTGCAGCTCAGCTGTCTGTGTGTCACCGGCTGTTGTTCTTGGCCTCTGCCATCAGAGTTCAGCCGGGAGGGAGATGCCTTTAAAAACACAAATAATGTGCTCTTTGCACGGAAGGCAGGGAAGGAATCAGAGAGAGGGAGACAGTTTGAGGTGGAAAGAGAGGGCGAGGAGGTCGAGGAGGAAGACGAGCCGAGACCTTCAGCTCTCACCACAGACACAAAAATACGTTTTGATTTAACCAAAACCCAAACTGTCGTCCTGAGATGAGTTAAAGAAGCTCATTTCATTTCCCAATGTCTTCACAACCAGATGAAAACTGTGTTTTACATCATTTCATCATTTATTCTCTTCATCATTTCAGCTTTTTTATATTACTTCAACAACATCGTGACATTTATACTTTTTTAAGTGTGGAACAAAAGATCATGAAAAACACAACAGCATGAAAGCAGAATACAAATGAATGGGGTTCAGTGAAGGACTTGGACTTCATTATTCGTGACGTCTGAACCCAGAATGTGAAACACACGTCAGGCACAACGAACGTAACTCTGTAAGCGTAACAGTCAGTAATCGTACGGCAAGAAACACAAAGAAAACCAGTCTGGACGTTTGAAGTCCCCACGATGCCTCCTGTGTGTCACAGCTGACATTCATTCACACTAATTACTGATGAACGGACACTTTCAGACCAGGAAAGTCTTCCACACCAGTTAGTTTGTGGCGCTGATTCAATCACGTCTTCTGCTCGTTTGGGCTTCAGAACAAAGAGTCGTGCAGCAGAGGAGTGATGTCCTCACACAACCTTTAGTTGCATGTTTAAGATCCCAGCAGCAGCAGCAGCCTCGGGCTGCAGATACCAGGGGAGAGGCACGGATCAGAATAGCTCCCTGAATGATGCCGCTAACTATCAGCTGTTTGTTTCCCCTGTTGTCATGTCAGTCTGCAATTACACCTGCAGACACGCCGAGTACTCCGGTACCACTCAACGGATTCAAACATCCGCTGCTCCCCCTGATGGACTCAGATAGTCCGTCGCCTGCTGGTGTCTGCAGGTTCAGAAAGCTGCTGTTATTGTTCATTCTGTTCTTATCGTCAATGAATCCAATGAAGTGTCTGACTTCCTGTCTGTGTCTCAGCTCCGAGCCCATTGGCTCCTGTTGAAGACGCACATCTAGAGTTTCATTTTATGAGCCGCAGTCATTCCCTAAAACAGCCGCTCACTTCATCAAATGTTCACGTTTCGTTGTAGACGGTGAGTCAAAAACAACTCAACATGAAAATATTTTAGTTTTTGATAAATGCATGAATGAACTCCACCATGAGCTCCTTTTCTCAGGACATTTTTCATATCACATCTCATGTGCAAACTAAAAACCAACAGTGTCCTCACAGGCTGCTCTCATGTAGCATTCGTAGCAATAGCTACAAGAAATAATGCGCCATCATCCAGGAGACCTCAGTTTGTTCCTCATGTGAAACAAGAAGTCAATGCTGATGTTTTTGTCCTGTAACTTGTGTACTTCTGTAACCTAACTAAGCAGTTTCCTGTGAAGACAGAAGTTTATTGTGAAAAGACTGTTTTCATGTAACGGAGCAGAAATTGACACGTGTTGCTGGACTTTTGTTGGAAAATGCACGAAAAACATGTAGCAACTTTTTGTAGGACATCATACGAGCTGAATCCACATGTGTGTGAGGGATGGAGTCAGAATACAGAGTGTGTGTTGCTGGTGATGAAGGAACAACAGTTAGCCTCACCGTGTTTAATGGAGCTCAGTGAGACATCAGACTGTGAGACACATGTGAAGACAAACACAACCCCAACATGCTCATTCATACATTCCACCTCCAGCTGTAATTATCATCTCTGTGAGGAGTGTGAGTGAGTGTGTGTGTGTGTGTGTGAGTGAGTGAGTGTGTGAGTGAGTGTGTGTGTGTGTGTGTGTGTGTGTGTGTGTGTGTGAGTGTGTGAGTGTGTGTGTGTTCACCCGTGTGTCTGTCCACGCTTAATCTCTCATTCCGCTGCTGCAAACTGCTGCATCATATTTTGTGTGTCCAGTTATGTCTGCATGCTCGTGGTTGAGTGCATCGCCGACCCCCACCTGCTACTCTGTGGGGGAGGAAACCGTCTGCTCTCTTTTAATGCTTTGGACGATGAGTTTGGCTAACAGCTAACAGCTAACAGCTAACAGCTAACAGAACTGCCAGTACACACACTGCTGGTCATCGGCCCACTCGGCTGCTGCTACTCGAGCAGACCGCTTCGTGACGTATTGGAGAGGATGTATGAGTCTTATACGACGACGTCGAGCCGATTGCCTGCATCCGCTGCTGCTTGTTTTTGAGTTTGAATGAAGTGTGTTTCAGGGCGTCCAGACCGGGGGGATGAGCCATGAATGGGTTCTATTCATTCAATCACAGCAGTGATCGTTGCAGACGCGCCTGTTGGAGGTCTGCAGTCTACTGAGTACACCTCTCTAGTTTTGTATCAGTGTTAGGTTCCGTATTAGACGTTTAACATCAGAATCATCTTGAAAAATAAATCGGTCAGGAGGTTACCACAACATGTGACTCCATCACTGAACACTGAAGTCATCTGAATTCAATCTTATCCAACAATGAAAACACACAATGAATGTCTCCTGCTCTCACCTCAGGAACTCATCTTACTCGTCTTTTGATGTTTAAAGTCATTACTCTGACCAACTGATCCATGGATCAATACAGAGAATTCACACATCTTCACCTAAATCTTTCCTCTGGTAAAACTACCAGCAGGAGCCTGGTAGGTCTGTCTGGTCTGCACCTACTGATGTATTTGCATGCAGGTAAGAAACCAGGCTCACTACAGCGAGCTTTAACAATTTATGAACGTAAATGAAAGTTGTTGGAGCTTCGTCAGGGAATCCGAGGAACAACGAACCTCTTCAGGACCGTAGAGGAGAGGACGATGTCCCCACCTCTCCTTACTCAGTATGTGACCTGGTTGTTCATGTCACTAACTGTGTTACCTGCTTCACATTTCATTGATTGCCTCAACAGCATTCATACCAGTCCACTTCCAGTAGTCAGTAGTCAGATGGTCCTTTGTGTGTGTAAGCTTTCCAGCGTTGTTCGCTATCTGACTCTGATGCTGTTTTCTGATTTCTGTTTATTTAGTTTTTTTTAAATGAACCCTTTTAAGTTTGAGGACTTTTCCTGTGTGTTTGTTTTGAGTTGTGCTTGAGGGTTCTCACCTGTTCTGCATCCAGAGATGGTTACAGAAGAGAGGGAAAGAGAAGAACGGGTTGGAAGGGAAGGGCTATGTTGGTATTTATGCTCACTCAATTCTGTCAGGTAGCTCTTTAAAGGTTTCTGTTATGGGGTAGGAGGTTAGAGATCTTTACATGTAGGAAATTGCATTACAAAGACGGGTAAAGCATCAGAGTGGCCATCTCCACATGTTTCCTGTCTCTCTACACTGACCGTCAAATAAAGTCAAAAAACCCTCCGAAAAATAGTCCTAAAATCATTTCATCTGAAGTCAGACTGAAACTGAAACTAACAAAGTATCCTGAAGAAATGTGAGTGAATACTGGCCGAGTGAATGTGTACGTGGGTTTACAGGAACCAGGTTAGAGAACCAGGCCCCTTTACCTGCTCGCTAGGAACCACAAATACTCATTAAAGCAATAACCTTTAATTCAATATTTTTTTCCAATACTGCGGAGGAGGTCTTAGAAATCTACTTTTGAGTAGTTGAAGGTGATAAAGTTTGTCCCTGAATATTTGACAAAAGATATGAGTTGACAGTGGATTACAATTATAAATGCATTCTCCAAACATTGATCCATACGTCACGACTGTAACTCCAGCAAAGACAATCGGTCGTTGCCATTGGCTCTAAGCAATGGACTGCGTCAGCCAATGTGAGTCTGCTGTTTACCTCACGATCGTAGCGACAGAAGACAAAATGATCAACACCATGACAATGAAAGGTTGTGAAATCCTGCCTCACAGTATTATGGACCATGTAACATATCAGTAACATATCTGTTACCTAACGTGGACTTCTAAATAGTGTTTTGTACCTGAAGCGACGCAGACGCAAACAAAGGAACAAAGAGTCCTGCAACGTATCCGGCTCAAACGTTAGCTGTATGAAGTTTCACGAGGCCTGTTGTGTGAACAAAAGAGTGAGCGTCACCGCTGTGAAAACCCAACACACACTGACGTGCAACAGCACCAACGACGACAGTATAAAGTAAAGCCTGTTTTAAATGATATACTTGAGTTGAACACAGTCTTCATTAGAACACGATGTAAAGGAATCCTGCAGCTGCTCGTGTTGTTTGTATGTGTTTAGTATGTTGGTAGCATGACGCTAGCAGGCTGGTGTCATCCAGCATTCGTAACAAAAGATACGAAAAATAACTATCTCGTATGTTATCCACGTACTCTTGAACGACGACGTATAAAGACAACAAAAACACACATGATGGAGGGGAGCTCCGAAAACATTCATTCAGTCAGAGAACCTCTGTTCCTTCTCCAGAGAGAGAAGTCAGCGTTGATTTAATGTGTGTTCTTCAGCAACAACACAACCGTAGATTTTATTTATTTACCCAAACCACCATCTTTATTAAACATAACTAAGTATTTCATCATCTTTATTCAACATAACTAAGTATTTCACCATCTTTATTAAACCTAACTAAGTATTTCATCATCGTTATTCAACATAACTAAGTATTTCACCATCTTTATTAAACCTAACTAAGTATTTCATCATCTTTATTAAACCTAACTAAGTATTTCATCATCTTTAATTAAACATAACTAAGTATTTCACCATCTTTAACTAAACCTAACTAAGTATTTCATCATCTTTAATTAAACATAACTAAGTATTTCACCATCTTTAATTAAACATAACTAAGTATTTCACCATCTTTAACTAAACCTAACTAAGTATTTCACCATCTTTAATTAAACATAACTAAGTATTTCACCATCTTTAACTAAACCTAACTAAGTATTTCACCATCTTTAATTAAACATAACTAAGTATTTCACCATCTTTAACTAAACCTAACTAAGTATTTCACCATCTTTAATTAAACATAACTAAGTATTTCATCATCTTTAACTAAACATAACTAAGTATTTCACCATCTTTAACTAAACCTAACTAAGTATTTCACCATCTTTAATTAAACATAACTAAGTATTTCACCATCTTTAACTAAACATAACTAAGTATTTCACCATCTTTAATTAAACATAACTAAGTATTTCACCATCTTTAATTAAACATAACTAAGTATTTCACCATCTTTAATTAAACATAACTAAGTATTTCACCATCTTTAACTAAACCTAACTAAGTATTTCACCATCTTTAACTAAACCTAACTAAGTATTTCACCATCTTTAACTAAACATAACTAAGTATTTCACCATCTTTAATTAAACATAACTAAGTATTTCACCATCTTTAACTAAACATAACTAAGTATTTCACCATCTTTAACTAAACCTAACTAAGTATTTCACCATCTTTAATTAAACATAACTAAGTATTTCACCATCTTTAACTAAACCTAACTAAGTATTTCACCATCTTTAACTAAACATAACTAAGTATTTCACCATCTTTAATTAAACCTAACTAAGTATTTCATCATCTTTAATTAAACATAACTAAGTATTTCACCATCTTTAATTAAACATAACTAAGTATTTCACATCTTTAACTAAACCTAACTAAGTATTTCACTATCTTTAATTAAACATAACTAAGTATTTCATCATCTTTAACTAAACATAACTAAGTATTTCACCATCTTTAACTAAACCTAAGTATTTCATCATCTTTAATTAAACATAACTAAGTATTTCATCATCTTTAACTAAACCTAACTAAGTATTTCACCATCTTTAATTAAACATAACTAAGTATTTCACCATCTTTAACTAAACCTAACTAAGTATTTCACCATCTTTAATTAAACATAACTAAGTATTTCACCATCTTTAATTAAACCTAACTAAGTATTTCACCATCTTTAACTAAACATAACTAAGTATTTCACATCTTTAATTAAACCTAACTAAGTATTTCATCATCTTTAACTAAACCTAACTAAGTATTTCACCATCTTTAATTAAACATAACTAAGTATTTCATCATCTTTAACTAAACCTAACTAAGTATTTCACCATCTTTAATTAAACATAACTAAGTATTTCACCATCTTTAACTAAACCTAACTAAGTATTTCACCATCTTTAACTAAACATAACTAAGTATTTCACCATCTTTAATTAAACCTAACTAAGTATTTCACCATCTTTAACTAAACCTAACTAAGTATTTCATCATCTTTAACTAAACATAACTAAGTATTTCACCATCTTTAAGTAAACATAACTAAGTATTTCATCATCTTTAATTAAACCTAACTAAGTATTTCACCATCTTTAACTAAACCTAACTAAGTATTTCACCATCTTTAACAAAACCTAACTAAGTATTTCACCATCTTTAATTAAACATAACTAAGTATTTCATCATCTTTATTCAACATAACTAAGTATTTCACCATCTTTAATTAAACATAACTAAGTATTTCATCATCTTTAATTAAACCTAACTAAGTATTTCACCATCTTTAACTAAACCTAACTAAGTATTTCACCATCTTTAACAAAACCTAACTAAGTATTTCACCATCTTTAATTAAACATAACTAAGTATTTCATCATCTTTATTCAACATAACTAAGTATTTCACCATCTTTATTAAACCTAACTAAGTATTTCATCATCTTTATTCAACATAACTAAGTATTTCACCATCTTTAATTAAACATAACTAAGTATTTCATCATCTTTAATTAAACATAACTAAGTATTTCATCATCTTTAATTAAACATAACTAAGTATTTCACCATCTTTAATTAAACATAACTAAGTATTTCACCATCTCTAATTAAACATAACTAAGTATTTCATCATCTTTAACTAAACATAACTAAGTATTTCATCATCTTTAATTAAACATAACTAAGTATTTCATCATCTTTAATTAAACATAACTAAGTATTTCACCATCTTTAATTAAACATAACTAAGTATTTCACCATCTTTAATTAAACCTAACTAAGTATTTCACCATCTTTAATTAAACATAACTAAGTATTTCATCATCTTTAATTAAACATAACTAAGTATTTCACCATCTTTAATTAAACATAACTAAGTATTTCACCATCTTTAACTAAACCTAACTAAGTATTTCACCATCTTTAATTAAACATAACTAAGTATTTCACCATCTTTAACTAAACCTAACTAAGTATTTCACCATCTTTAATTAAACATAACTAAGTATTTCATCATCTTTAACTAAACATAACTAAGTATTTCACCATCTTTAACTAAACCTAACTAAGTATTTCACCATCTTTAACTAAACCTAACTAAGTATTTCACCATCTTTAACTAAACCTAACTAAGTATTTCACCATCTTTAATTAAACATAACTAAGTATTTCATCATCTTTAATTAAACCTAACTAAGTATTTCACCATCTTTAATTAAACATAACTAAGTATTTCATCATCTTTAATTAAACCTAACTAAGTATTTCACCATCTTTAATTAAACCTAACTAAGTATTTCACCATCTTTAATTAAACATAACTAAGTATTTCATCATCTTTAACTAAACATAACTAAGTATTTCACCATCTTTAACAAAACCGAACTAAGTATTTCACCATCTTTAACTAAACCTAACTAAGTATTTCACCATCTTTAATTAAACATAACTAAGTATTTCATCATCTTTAATTAAACCTAACTAAGTATTTCACCATCTTTAATTAAACATAACTAAGTATTTCACCATCTTTAATTAAACATAACTAAGTATTTCACCATCTTTAACTAAACCTAACTAAGTATTTCACCATCTTTAATTAAACATAACTAAGTATTTCATCATCTTTAATTAAACATAACTAAGTATTTCACCATCTTTAATTAAACCTAACTAAGTATTTCATCATCTTTAATTAAACATAACTAAGTATTTCACCATCTTTAATTAAACCTAACTAAGTATTTCATCATCTTTAATTAAACCTAACTAAGTATTTCATCATCTTTAATTAAACATAACTAAGTATTTCACCATCTTTAACTAAACCTAACTAAGTATTTCACCATCTTTAACTAAACATAACTAAGTATTTCACCATCTTTAATTAAACCTAACTAAGTATTTCACCATCTTTAACTAAACCTAACTAAGTATTTCACCATCTTTAACTAAACATAACTAAGTATTTCACCATCTTTAATTAAACCTAACTAAGTATTTCACCATCTTTAACTAAACCTAACTAAGTATTTCATCATCTTTAACTAAACATAACTAAGTATTTCACCATCTTTAAGTAAACATAACTAAGTATTTCATCATCTTTAATTAAACCTAACTAAGTATTTCACCATCTTTAACTAAACCTAACTAAGTATTTCACCATCTTTAACAAAACCTAACTAAGTATTTCACCATCTTTAATTAAACATAACTAAGTATTTCATCATCTTTATTCAACATAACTAAGTATTTCACCATCTTTAATTAAACATAACTAAGTATTTCATCATCTTTAATTAAACCTAACTAAGTATTTCACCATCTTTAACTAAACCTAACTAAGTATTTCACCATCTTTAACAAAACCTAACTAAGTATTTCACCATCTTTAATTAAACATAACTAAGTATTTCATCATCTTTATTCAACATAACTAAGTATTTCACCATCTTTATTAAACCTAACTAAGTATTTCATCATCTTTATTCAACATAACTAAGTATTTCACCATCTTTAATTAAACATAACTAAGTATTTCATCATCTTTAATTAAACATAACTAAGTATTTCATCATCTTTAATTAAACATAACTAAGTATTTCACCATCTTTAATTAAACATAACTAAGTATTTCACCATCTCTAATTAAACATAACTAAGTATTTCATCATCTTTAACTAAACATAACTAAGTATTTCATCATCTTTAATTAAACATAACTAAGTATTTCATCATCTTTAATTAAACATAACTAAGTATTTCACCATCTTTAATTAAACATAACTAAGTATTTCACCATCTTTAATTAAACCTAACTAAGTATTTCACCATCTTTAATTAAACATAACTAAGTATTTCATCATCTTTAATTAAACATAACTAAGTATTTCACCATCTTTAATTAAACATAACTAAGTATTTCACCATCTTTAACTAAACCTAACTAAGTATTTCACCATCTTTAATTAAACATAACTAAGTATTTCACCATCTTTAACTAAACCTAACTAAGTATTTCACCATCTTTAATTAAACATAACTAAGTATTTCATCATCTTTAACTAAACATAACTAAGTATTTCACCATCTTTAACTAAACCTAACTAAGTATTTCACCATCTTTAACTAAACCTAACTAAGTATTTCACCATCTTTAACTAAACCTAACTAAGTATTTCACCATCTTTAATTAAACATAACTAAGTATTTCATCATCTTTAATTAAACCTAACTAAGTATTTCACCATCTTTAATTAAACATAACTAAGTATTTCATCATCTTTAATTAAACCTAACTAAGTATTTCACCATCTTTAACTAAACCTAACTAAGTATTTCACCATCTTTAATTAAACATAACTAAGTATTTCATCATCTTTAACTAAACATAACTAAGTATTTCACCATCTTTAACAAAACCGAACTAAGTATTTCACCATCTTTAACTAAACCTAACTAAGTATTTCACCATCTTTAATTAAACATAACTAAGTATTTCATCATCTTTAATTAAACCTAACTAAGTATTTCACCATCTTTAATTAAACATAACTAAGTATTTCACCATCTTTAATTAAACATAACTAAGTATTTCACCATCTTTAACTAAACCTAACTAAGTATTTCACCATCTTTAATTAAACATAACTAAGTATTTCATCATCTTTAATTAAACATAACTAAGTATTTCACCATCTTTAATTAAACCTAACTAAGTATTTCACCATCTTTAACTAAACCTAACTAAGTATTTCACCATCTTTAACTAAACATAACTAAGTATTTCATCATCTTTAATTAAACATAACTAAGTATTTCACCATCTTTAATTAAACATAACTAAGTATTTCACCATCTTTAACTAAACCTAACTAAGTATTTCACCATCTTTAACAAAACCTAACTAAGTATTTCACCATCTTTAACTAAACCTAACTAAGTATTTCACCATCTTTAATTAAACATAACTAAGTATTTCACCATCTTTAACTAAACCTAACTAAGTATTTCACCATCTTTAACTAAACATAACTAAGTATTTCATCATCTTTAATTAAACATAACTAAGTATTTCACCATCTTTAATTAAACATAACTAAGTATTTCACCATCTTTAACTAAACCTAACTAAGTATTTCACCATCTTTAATTAAACATAACTAAGTATTTCATCATCTTTAATTAAACATAACTAAGTATTTCACCATCTTTAATTAAACATAACTAAGTATTTCATCATCTTCAACTAAACATAACTAAGTATTTCACCATCTTTAACAAAACCTAACTAAGTATTTCACCATCTTTAACTAAACATAACTAAGTATTTCACCATCTTTAACTAAACCTAACTAAGTATTTCACCATCTTTAATTAAACATAACTAAGTATTTCATCATCTTTAATTAAACCTAACTAAGTATTTCACCATCTTTAATTAAACATAACTAAGTATTTCATCATCTTTAATTAAACCTAACTAAGTATTTCACCATCTTTAACTAAACCTAACTAAGTATTTCACCATCTTTAATTAAACATAACTAAGTATTTCATCATCTTTAACTAAACATAACTAAGTATTTCACCATCTTTAACAAAACCGAACTAAGTATTTCACCATCTTTAACTAAACCTAACTAAGTATTTCACCATCTTTAATTAAACATAACTAAGTATTTCATCATCTTTAATTAAACCTAACTAAGTATTTCACCATCTTTAATTAAACATAACTAAGTATTTCACCATCTTTAATTAAACATAACTAAGTATTTCACCATCTTTAACTAAACCTAACTAAGTATTTCACCATCTTTAATTAAACATAACTAAGTATTTCATCATCTTTAATTAAACATAACTAAGTATTTCACCATCTTTAATTAAACTTAACTAAGTATTTCACCATCTTTAATTAAACATAACTAAGTATTTCATCATCTTCAACTAAACATAACTAAGTATTTCACCATCTTTAACAAAACCTAACTAAGTATTTCACCATCTTTAACTAAACCTAACTAAGTATTTCACCATCTTTAATTAAACATAACTAAGTATTTCACCATCTTTAACTAAACCTAACTAAGTATTTCACCATCTTTAACTAAACATAACTAAGTATTTCATCATCTTTAATTAAACATAACTAAGTATTTCACCATCTTTAATTAAACATAACTAAGTATTTCATCATCTTCAACTAAACATAACTAAGTATTTCACCATCTTTAACAAAACCTAACTAAGTATTTCACCATCTTTAACTAAACCTAACTAAGTATTTCACCATCTTTAATTAAACATAACTAAGTATTTCATCATCTTTAACTAAACATAACTAAGTATTTCACCATCTTTAACAAAACCTAACTAAGTATTTCACCATCTTTAATTAAACCTAACTAAGTATTTCACCATCTTTAACTAAACCTAACTAAGTATTTCACCATCTTTAACTAAACCTAACTAAGTATTTCACCATCTTTAACTAAACCTAACTAAGTATTTCACCATCTTTAATTAAACATAACTAAGTATTTCACCATCTTTAACTAAACCTAACTAAGTATTTCACCATCTTTAACTAAACATAACTAAGTATTTCACCATCTTTAATTAAACCTAACTAAGTATTTCACCATCTTTAACTAAACCTAACTAAGTATTTCATCATCTTTAACTAAACATAACTAAGTATTTCACCATCTTTAATTAAACATAACTAAGTATTTCATCATCTTTAATTAAACCTAACTAAGTATTTCACCATCTTTAACTAAACCTAACTAAGTATTTCACCATCTTTAACAAAACCTAACTAAGTATTTCACCATCTTTAATTAAACATAACTAAGTATTTCATCATCTTGATTCAACATAACTAAGTATTTCACCATCTTTAATTAAACATAACTAAGTATTTCATCATCTTTAATTAAACCTAACTAAGTATTTCACCATCTTTAACTAAACCTAACTAAGTATTTCACCATCTTTAACAAAACCTAACTAAGTATTTCACCATCTTTAATTAAACATAACTAAGTATTTCATCATCTTTATTCAACATAACTAAGTATTTCACCATCTTTATTAAACCTAACTAAGTATTTCATCATCTTTATTCAACATAACTAAGTATTTCACCATCTTTAATTAAACATAACTAAGTATTTCACCATCTTTAACTAAACCTAACTAAGTATTTCACCATCTTTAATTAAACATAACTAAGTATTTCACCATCTTTAACTAAACCTAACTAAGTATTTCACCATCTTTAATTAAACATAACTAAGTATTTCATCATCTTTAACTAAACATAACTAAGTATTTCACCATCTTTAACTAAACCTAACTAAGTATTTCACCATCTTTAACTAAACCTAACTAAGTATTTCACCATCTTTAACTAAACCTAACTAAGTATTTCACCATCTTTAATTAAACATAACTAAGTATTTCATCATCTTTAATTAAACCTAACTAAGTATTTCACCATCTTTAATTAAACATAACTAAGTATTTCATCATCTTTAATTAAACCTAACTAAGTATTTCACCATCTTTAACTAAACCTAACTAAGTATTTCACCATCTTTAATTAAACATAACTAAGTATTTCATCATCTTTAACTAAACATAACTAAGTATTTCACCATCTTTAACAAAACCGAACTAAGTATTTCACCATCTTTAACTAAACCTAACTAAGTATTTCACCATCTTTAATTAAACATAACTAAGTATTTCATCATCTTTAATTAAACCTAACTAAGTATTTCACCATCTTTAATTAAACATAACTAAGTATTTCACCATCTTTAATTAAACATAACTAAGTATTTCACCATCTTTAACTAAACCTAACTAAGTATTTCACCATCTTTAATTAAACATAACTAAGTATTTCACCATCTTTAATTAAACATAACTAAGTATTTCACCATCTTTAACTAAACCTAACTAAGTATTTCACCATCTTTAATTAAACATAACTAAGTATTTCATCATCTTTAATTAAACATAACTAAGTATTTCACCATCTTTAATTAAACTTAACTAAGTATTTCACCATCTTTAATTAAACATAACTAAGTATTTCATCATCTTCAACTAAACATAACTAAGTATTTCACCATCTTTAACAAAACCTAACTAAGTATTTCACCATCTTTAACTAAACCTAACTAAGTATTTCACCATCTTTAATTAAACATAACTAAGTATTTCACCATCTTTAACTAAACCTAACTAAGTATTTCACCATCTTTAACTAAACATAACTAAGTATTTCATCATCTTTAATTAAACATAACTAAGTATTTCACCATCTTTAATTAAACATAACTAAGTATTTCACCATCTTTAACTAAACCTAACTAAGTATTTCACCATCTTTAATTAAACATAACTAAGTATTTCATCATCTTTAATTAAACATAACTAAGTATTTCACCATCTTTAATTAAACATAACTAAGTATTTCATCATCTTCAACTAAACATAACTAAGTATTTCACCATCTTTAACAAAACCTAACTAAGTATTTCACCATCTTTAACTAAACCTAACTAAGTATTTCACCATCTTTAACTAAACCTAACTAAGTATTTCACCATCTTTAATTAAACATAACTAAGTATTTCATCATCTTTAACTAAACATAACTAAGTATTTCACCATCTTTAACAAAACCTAACTAAGTATTTCACCATCTTTAATTAAACCTAACTAAGTATTTCACCATCTTTAACTAAACCTAACTAAGTATTTCACCATCTTTAACTAAACCTAACTAAGTATTTCACCATCTTTAACTAAACCTAACTAAGTATTTCACCATCTTTAATTAAACATAACTAAGTATTTCATCATCTTTAATTAAACCTAACTAAGTATTTCACCATCTTTAATTAAACATAACTAAGTATTTCATCATCTTTAATTAAACCTAACTAAGTATTTCACCATCTTTAACTAAACCTAACTAAGTATTTCACCATCTTTAATTAAACATAACTAAGTATTTCATCATCTTTAACTAAACATAACTAAGTATTTCACCATCTTTAACAAAACATAACTAAGTATTTCACCATCTTTAACTAAACCTAACTAAGTATTTCACCATCTTTAATTAAACATAACTAAGTATTTCATCATCTTTAATTAAACCTAACTAAGTATTTCACCATCTTTAATTAAACATAACTAAGTATTTCACCATCTTTAATTAAACATAACTAAGTATTTCACCATCTTTAACTAAACCTAACTAAGTATTTCACCATCTTTAATTAAACATAACTAAGTATTTCACCATCTTTAACTAAACCTAACTAAGTATTTCACCATCTTTAATTAAACATAACTAAGTATTTCACCATCTTTAATTAAACATAACTAAGTATTTCATCATCTTTAATTAAACATAACTAAGTATTTCACCATCTTTAATTAAACATAACTAAGTATTTCACCATCTTTAACTAAACCTAACTAAGTATTTCACCATCTTTAATTAAACATAACTAAGTATTTCACCATCTTTAATTAAACATAACTAAGTATTTCATCATCTTTAATTAAACCTAACTAAGTATTTCACCATCTTTAATTAAACATAACTAAGTATTTCACCATCTTTAATTAAACATAACTAAGTATTTCACCATCTTTAACTAAACCTAACTAAGTATTTCACCATCTTTAATTAAACATAACTAAGTATTTCATCATCTTTAATTAAACATAACTAAGTATTTCACCATCTTTAATTAAACCTAACTAAGTATTTCACCATCTTTAATTAAACATAACTAAGTATTTCATCATCTTCAACTAAACATAACTAAGTATTTCACCATCTTTAACAAAACCTAACTAAGTATTTCACCATCTTTAACTAAACCTAACTAAGTATTTCACCATCTTTAATTAAACATAACTAAGTATTTCACCATCTTTAACTAAACCTAACTAAGTATTTCACCATCTTTAACTAAACATAACTAAGTATTTCATCATCTTTAATAAACATAACTAAGTATTTCACCATCTTTAATTAAACATAACTAAGTATTTCACCATCTTTAACTAAACCTAACTAAGTATTTCACCATCTTTAATTAAACATAACTAAGTATTTCATCATCTTTAATTAAACATAACTAAGTATTTCACCATCTTTAATTAAACATAACTAAGTATTTCATCATTTTCAACTAACCATAACTAAGTATTTCACCATCTTTAACAAAACCTAACTAAGTATTTCACCATCTTTAACTAAACCTAACTAAGTATTTCACCATCTTTAACTAAACCTAACTAAGTATTTCACCATCTTTAATTAAACATAACTAAGTATTTCATCATCTTTAACTAAACATAACTAAGTATTTCACCATCTTTAACTAAACATAACTAAGTATTTCACCATCTTTAATTAAACCTAACTAAGTATTTCACCATCTTTAACTAAACATAACTAAGTATTTCACCATCTTTAACTAAACCTAACTAAGTATTTCACCATCTTTAACTAAACCTAACTAAGTATTTCACCATCTTTAACTAAACCTAACTAAGTATTTCACCATCTTTAATTAAACATAACTAAGTATTTCATCATCTTTAACTAAACATAACTAAGTATTTCACCATCTTTAACTAAACCTAACTAAGTATTTCACCATCTTTAACTAAACCTAACTAAGTATTTCACCATCTTTAACTAAACCTAACGAAGTATTTCACCATCTTTAATTAAACATAACTAAGTATTTCATCATCTTTAATTAAATATAACTAAGTATTTCACCACCTTTAATTAAACATAACTAAGTATTTCATCATCTTTAATTAAACATAACTAAGTATTTCACCATCTTAAATTAAACATAACTAAGTATTTCACCATCTTTAATTAAACATAACTAAGTATTTCATCATCTTTAATTAAACATAACTAAGTATTTCACCATCTTTAATTAAACATAACTAAGTATTTCACCATCTTTAATTAAACATAACTAAGTATTTCACCATCTTTAACTAAACATAACTAAGTATTTCACCACCTTTAATTAAACATAACTAAGTATTTCATCATCTTCAACTAAACCTAACTAAGTATTTCACCATCTTTAACTAAACATAACTAAGTATTTCACCATCTTTAATTAAACATAACTAAGTATTTCATCATCTTTAATTAAACATAACTAAGTATTTCACCATCTTTAACAAAACCTAACTAAGTATTTCACCATCTTCAACTAAACATAACTAAGTATTTCACCATCTTTAACAAAACCTAACTAAGTATTTCACCATCTTTAATTAAACCTAACTAAGTATTTCACCATCTTTAACTAAACATAACTAAGTATTTCACCATCTTTAATTAAACCTAACTAAGTATTTCACCATCTTTAATTAAACCTAACTAAGTATTTCACCATCTTTAACTAAACATAACTAAGTATTTCACCATCTTTAATTAAACATAACTAAGTATTTCACCATCTTTAACTAAACATAACTAAGTATTTCACCATCTTTAACAAAACCTAACTAAGTATTTCACCATCTTTAATTAAACATAACTAAGTATTTCATCATCTTTAATTAAACATAACTAAGTATTTCATCATCTTTAATTAAACATAACTAAGTATTTCACCATCTTAAATTAAACATAACTAAGTATTTCATCATCTTTAATTAAACATAACTAAGTATTTCACCATCTTAAATTAAACATAACTAAGTATTTCACCATCTTTAATTAAACATAACTAAGTATTTCATCATCTTTAATTAAACATAACTAAGTATTTCACCATCTTTAACTAAACATAACTAAGTATTGCACGATATTTTCGTAAACCTCTGCATAGCTCATCACTGCTGCAGACTTGCTGCATGTTGCACGCAGCACAACGTGACTTTAACATGACTCACTGTAACATTAAATATTAATATAATGATGATTTACTGTGTGTTGCATGCAGAGAGAGAAGCAGGCAGACCATCAAAGCAAAGCCAAAACATTCCAGGAGAGTTTCTGTGGTCGAAGCCTGAGGAGAGACGAAAACTAAAACTAAAGTCCACACGCAAGGAGAGAGAGAGGAGAGGAAGCAAGGAGAGAGAGAGGAGAGGAAGCAAGGAGAGGAGAGGGGGCAAGGAGAGAGGAGTGGAGGGAAGGGGAAGGGAGAGGAGAAGAAACAAGGAAAGGAGAGAAGTGGAGAGGAGAAGAGAGCAAAAACAAAACTAAAGTCCACACAGGAGAGGAAAGGAAGCAAGGAGACAGAAGGGAGATGACAGGAGAAGAAACAAGGAAAGGAGAAGAGGAGAGAGGAGAGGAACAACAAAACAAAAGTCTACATGCAAAGAGAGGAGAGTATACAAGGAGAGGAGAAGAGGAGAAGAGGGAAGAGGAGGGAAACAAGAAACGCAGAGGAGAGGAGAAAAGGTGAGGAGAGGAAACAAGGAGAGGTGAGGAGACAAGGAGAGGAGAAAGAGGAAACAATACAAGCAGAGGAGAGGAGATGAGAGGAAAGGAATGGAGAGGAGGCAATGTGAGGAGAGGAAACAAGGAGAGGCAAGGAGACAAGGAGAGACAAGGAGAGACAAGGAGAGACAAGGAGAGAAAATAAGGCAAGGAGAGGTTAGGAGACAAGGAGAGAAGAGGATACAAGGAGAGGTTAGGAGACAAGGAGAGAAAAGAAGACAAGGAGAGGTTAGGAGACAAGGAGAGAAGAGGAGACAAGGAGAGGTTAGGAGACAGGGAGAGAAGAGGAGACAAGGAGAGGTTAGGAGACAGGGAGAGAAGAGGAGACAAGGAGAGGTTAGGAGACAGGGAGAGAAGAGGAGACAAGGAGAGGTTAGGAGACAGGGAGAGAAACTGGAGTCTTATTGAAAGTAAAACGATGATGTCACTCAGAGACAGAAATCCTGCAGCTGTTACATGTGATGCAGACAGAAGAGGAGTTTCCTTGTGTGTGTGTGTGTGTGTGTGTGTGTGTGTGTGTGTGTGTGTGTGTGTGTGTGTGTGTGTGTGTGTGTGGGAGGGAGGGGGGGGGTCTAAAAATAGTTTTCAAACCACAACAACAATAACTCCAGAAGTGGGCGGGGCTTACCTGGCCACAGGCGTGCTGACGACACCTCCTCTGCACATATTTAAAGAGCATGTGTGCAGAATGAAGCCGTAGATGAGGAGATGAAGATAAACTTTCAGAGGAGAGAAAACTACAACCGACGGAGAGAACACGAAATAAAAGAAAAGGAGGAGAAGAAGAAAGACAGAAAGGCGAGAAGAAGCAGAGGATGCTACAGCTGCTTTAGAGAGACTGAGAGAGAAAGTGAACTAAAGAGACGCTTCATCTGAAGATCATCAAACATCCACCATGTCCTCCTCCTGCTGCTCCTGCAGACTGCTCCCTGTGGCCCCGGGGCCTTTGGAAACAACCAGCACCATCATCTCCTCATCGTCTTCCTCCCCCCTGTGTCCCCCCTCTCCTCCCCGGGGGCGTCACCCCACCCGCCGGGTCCTGTACCCGGCCTCCCGGAGCAGGAGGCCCCCGCTGAGGGAGGCCCCCGACAGGGCCCGCCGCTGGCTGCTGCTCCTCTCCGCTCTCGTCTTCCTGCAGATCTACATGGAGGAGACGCACACCTGCACAGGTGGGTCTGCACACACCTGATCTGTCAGGTGTACATTAGCTTTGCAGCTTAGCTTAATGTATATATGTGTTTATACTGAAGGAGATTGTAAACTTTTAGTTATTTTAAGTTTAGTTTTAACTTCCTGTCCACACCACAACTGGCAATGTGCTGATTGATTTTAGTCGTCGATATCAAATATTGTGTCTTGCTGTTCTTTGTTCTGTCCAAAAGTTGAAATTTAAAGAAGATAATTCACTTTTTTTTCCTGTGAACTCTGCAGAGCTCCAACACGGCAGCGTCTCAGCCCCAGGATGGTGAGGGGGGCCTGGGCACGGTGAAGGGATGGACGGGGGGGGAGGAGCCCTGGAGGGTCCAGATGGTGGATGGAGCTTCAGAGACTCACCTGGAGTGTGTGGTGGCGTGACGCCGTCTTGTAACCCTCCAAAGAAACTGGGGATGACCTCTGACCTGTGACTTCTGTGCTGGGTTCTTGTAATGATGCTGATAATGAGGCCTTGTTGACATTTGAGTGACGTTTCACTCCGGAGGAGAATCTAAAAAGCTTAAAGTGCAGCGGCCGGCTCAGCCGATACGCCGACGACGACGCGCTCTCTCTTCGTAAAGGACTCGATATCGAAAAGAACTTTGTCATTTCTGCAAAAAATGCAAACAGAAATATTTTCTATTGTATTTTAAAAATCCTTTTTTTATTGTGCAACACAGTTTTGCAGTGAATGATACATGAAATGAGAATTGTTTAACATCTATATCACTTCTGAACTGTAAACATTCCAATAAATGGGTTGTTAACTGTGTTTGTGTGCAGCAGTAGTAGAAGGTGTATTTAAGTACTGTCCTTAAGTACAATGTTGAGGTACTTTTACCTGAGGTTTCAATCCTATGCTACTTTATAGCTCCACTCTTTTGCATTTCAGAGGAAATATTGCACTGATAAAGATTTTACACATAAAATATATAATCAGTTATAATAAATGATGATAGATTGTTATAAACGACATGAAGTAGCTAAAACAGCTGCATCAGTATTGATCTAATAATAGAAAGTATGTTAATACAACACAATCTTTCTGGAGACCTTTTACTTTTAATACTTTAAGTACATTTAGCTAATAATACTTTTTGAATGAAGGACTTGTAGTAGTAATGGAGTACTTTTTTTATGTAAGGTGAAGGATGTGAATACTTCTGTCACCACTGGTGTGCAGTATAAACTCAGTAAAATAAGACAATGATCACTTTCTGGTTCAACCTCTCTGCTCCGAAACCCGACAGCGCCGCCTCCGTCATCGACCAATAAAGACTCTGGTGTTTCCTGATGCAGTCTGGGAAACTATGTGTGTGTGTGTGTGTGTGTGTGTGTGTGTGTGTGTGTGTGTGAGTGTGTGTGTGTGTGTGTGTGTGTGTGTGTGTGGAGGGGTCTTTGGACTGAGGCAGTGACTCAGAGAGTCGAGGTAATCCCTCGTTCAGCAGGCTGAGAAAACAAACACACTAATCTGAGACATTTGGGATTGGCTGGTTTCTCTGTGTGAGAAAGTGAGTGTGTGTCTGAACGTGCCTCGGTATGTGTGTACACTGTGTGTACACTGTGTGTACACTGGACTGATACAGTTGTACTATGTCATGTTTAGTCAGATAAGATCAGACTTTATTGATCCTCAGGGGGGTAATTCATCAGAAAAGACTAAAGAACCTCAAAATGACATAAATATACCTGAATTTAAATTTAATATTTGTGCAAAACAGTAGGTTGAAATGCTGGTCAGTGCAACTCAGAAAACCTTATTGAAGTAGTGTATTTGTATGTACAATATATTAGTATAGGTCTGAGTAGTATATACAGGTGCTGGTCATATAATTAGAATATCATCAAAAAGTTGATTTATTTCACTAATTCCATTCAAAAAGTGAAACTTGTCTATTATATTCATTCATTACACACAGACTGATATATTTCAAATGTTTATTTCTTTTAATTTTGATGATTATAACTGACAACTAAGGAAAATCCCAAATTCAGTATCTCAGAAAATTAGAATATTACTTAAGACCAATACAAAGAAAGGATTTTTAGAAATCTTGGCCAACTGAAAAGTATGAACATGAAAAGTATGAGCATGTACAGCACTCAATACTTAGTTGGGGCTCCTTTTGCCTGAATTACTGCAGCAATGCGGCGTGGCATGGAGTCGATCAGTCTGTGGCACTGCTCAGGTGTTATGAGAGCCCAGGTTGCTCTGATAGTGGCCTTCAGCTCTTCTGCATTGTTGGGTCTGGCATTTCGCATCATCCTCTTCACAATACCCCATAGATGTTCTATGGGGTTAAGGTCAGGCGAGTTTGCTGGCCAATTAAGAACAGGGATACCATGGTCCTTAAACCAGGTACTGGTTGCTTTGGCACTGTGTGCAGGTGCCAAGTCCTGTTGGAAAATGAAATCTGCATCTCCATAAAGTTGGTCAGCAGCAGGAAGCATGAAGTGCTCTAAAACATCCTGGTATACGGCTGCGTTGACCTTGGACCTCAGAAAACACAGTGGACCAACACCAGCAGATGACATGGCACCCCAAACCATCACTGACTGTGGAAACTTTACACTGGACCTCAAGCAACGTGGATTGTGTGTCTCTCCTCTCTTCCTCCAGACTCTGGGACCCTGATTTCCAAAGGAAATGCAAAATTGACTTTCATCAGAGAACATAACTTTGGACCACTCAGCAGCAGTCCAGTCCTTTTTGTCTTTAGCCCAGGCGAGACGCTTCTGACGCTGTCTGTTGTTCAAGAGTGGCTTGACACAAGGAATGCGACAGCTGAAACCCATGTCTTGCATACGTCTGTGCGTAGTGGTTCTTGAAGCACTGACTCCAGCTGCAGTCCACTCTTTCTGAATCTCCCCCACATTTTTGAATCGGTTTTGTTTCACAATCCTCTCCAGGGTGCGGTTATCCCTATTGCTTGTACACTTTTTTCTACCACATCTTTTCCTTCCCTTCGCCTCTCTATTAATGTGCTTGGACACAGAGCTCTGTGAACAGCCAGCCTCTTTTGCAATGACCTTTTGTGTCTTGCCCTCCTTGTGCAAGGTGTCAATGGTCGTCTTTTGGACAACTGTCAAGTCAGCAGTCTTCCCCATGATTGTGTAGCCTACAGAACTAGACTGAGACCATTTAAAGGCCTTTGCAGGTGTTTAGAGTTAATTAGCTGATTAGAGTGTGGCACCAGGTCTCTTCAATATTGAACCTTTTCACAATATTCAAATTTTCTGAGATACTAAATTTGGTATTTTCCTTAGTTGTCAGTTATAATCATCAAAATTAAAAGAAATAAACATTTGAAATATATCAGTCTGTGTGTAATGAATGAATATAATAGACAAGTTTCACTTTTTGAATGGAATTAGTGAAATAAATCAACTTTTTGATGATATTCTAATTATATGACCAGCACCTGTCATACATAAAATAATGTACTTAAAACATGTGACAATATATATAGCTATTATGTGTTTTACAATAAAACACATCATAATATAAATATATCATTCATAATGTAATGTACGATAATATATTGCAAATACAGAAATGCATGGTTGTCAAAAGTTATCAACGTTAAATCTACAAATGAAATAAATACCTGAAGTCAAAGAAGTAA
The DNA here is from genome assembly GCF_050575085.1 of Anarhichas minor. Classification (NCBI taxonomy): domain Eukaryota; kingdom Metazoa; phylum Chordata; class Actinopteri; order Perciformes; family Anarhichadidae; genus Anarhichas; species Anarhichas minor. Next base: position 207,889 of record NW_027466541.1, on the reverse strand, counting down.
AACTGAGCTGAAAACTCAAAAACTAGAAAAATATAACATTTTTGGATGAGCATCCCCGACAAAAATAAACAACAACAACAATAGCAGCAACATGTAGTTACAGGCTAACAATAAAAAACAGAAAACACAAGACAGGAGTCACACAAAATGTGACATCATACATAAAATTGGAAATAAAACACTTAAAAAAGATTGAATCCTAGAAGAGTTCTCCACAAACCGTCAGTGAGAATGAATTAAACTCATCTGAAACAATCAAATGATTGAAAACCACAGAATAGAGAATGTTACGTATCGTATGAGAGAAACCTTTGATGGGAGTTGGAACAGACATAAAAGTGACAGAAGAGATTCATGAAACAGGCAGAATGACGTCAGTGATGATGTGTAATATTTCGGTGGTGTAAAGTCGTTCGTTACACTGAACACAAACATGACATCGCTGCAAAAGAAGTGTGATGTCAGACTGACATCATCACTTAGAAAACACTGTAAAAGGAAATCTCTGCAGTTAAACATGTCCGTCACCGTCTGCCTACATGTACCAGCATGCATTGGGCATGAGACCGTTAACAGGAATTCAATGGCTGTTAGAACGCACAAGTCTGTTTACAACCTTTCTTTAGCAAAAGAGACATCAAGATATATTCTCAGTTAAGTATTTTTCATATTCTCAAAGACTACGTTTACTATATTAATACTCATTTTCCACCTTTATTCCCAATATGACAATATTCTGAATTTGATATGGTTCATATGGTTAAACATCACATTTCATTATTGTGAATGGATGATCTTCAGAGTAAAACCTGTGTTTTGATATTGTTCAATTTCTAGGATCATTCTTTGGACATGTATATATATATATATATATATATATATATATATATATATATATATATATATATATAACCATAACCCTACTTAGCCAAGGGACAATTACCCTCATTTTATTCACCAGGTTAGTTCTTGTATTTGAATTGAAGTAACCAGCTGTATATTGTTAAAGGCAGTAAACAGATTGATTCTTCTGTAGGATTGTGATGCAGATAAACAAATACATCTTCAATCTTTGAGAGTTTAGTCGTTGATGGTTTTAAACGTACATCAGCTGATGTCATCGATCCTCACCACCTCCTGGAGAATCGCGCTGCTGATAAAATACAATATAATATTAATAATAGAAGAGCCATAAACAGACGAGCTAACCAACATGGTGGAGGGCGGAGGTGTGATGGATTCTGTCACCGTGTCAGAGTGAGTCCTGAGGTGACTAAAGGTTAAACTGTTTGAGAGAAGGAGACGTAACGTCACCTCAGAGCGGAGTGACAGGTTGATGGTTCTATAAATGTGTGAGTGTGTGTGTGTGTGTGTGTGTGCTGTTTATATGTGTTGTGATTCACAGCTGTGTGAAAAAATGGCAGATCAATTAGGGCACATACTCACTGAAGGTGTGTACAGGTGTGTGTGTGTGTGTGTGTGTGTGTGTGTGTGTGTGTGTGTGTGCGTGTGTGAAACTGAATAAATAGGTCACCTCAGGTGTGTTTTCTCTCCGTCCACCTGAGCCAACAACATGTCAGCATACATACCTACCGAGCACGCTGCCACAAGACGTTTACTTGCCCAACTTATTATATTACAAAGACTACTATTGATGGTGTTCTAAGATGATGGACATCGATAAACCCGTTCACATACCAGAAATGTTTTTCCATCCTGGTTTGTTTCCTGGTTTGAGTGTGAATGTATCTTCCCCATCAAGCACCTGCCATGATAAACTAAAAATAACTTCTCTCACCTCCGGGGAAGTTGTACAAACATTATGGCTCAAACATTCCCCAAAACAATTATCATTGCTTTTACTGAGAGGTAAAGAAACAAATAAAGAAATCACGTTTACTAATCTGTTGCAATTTAGAAATAACTATCGTGGATTATGTGATTTTTTTTAACAATGTTTTTTTGACAAAATGATGAGGAAGCATTGACAATCGAGCTAAATGCTCAATGTGCAATGTGTGACAATAAAAGTTGATTGACATTTGTAAAATGTTCACTGACAACATATTTAATTTGTTTTATTTATTATAAATAATTAATCTAGCGATCTTTAAAAATGTAATTATATCAGACTTTGTTTACTTCTGGCATTTTAACAGCGGTTCTGTGTATTTGTATGTGATCGCCTCTCTAAGTATTCGTTGCACTAGACTTTTCCCAGGTACCATTGAAATGGCGACGCCAACAGACTGTGGTTATCTGTTATGTTTCAGGAATGATTGAAGGTTTTATTGATTACTTTGTTAGAGCCAGGACATAATGTTTCTGAGTGGTCTACTATTAAAAGGACTGGACACAAACATGTCCTCACTTTGAAGGTATAAAACGTAGTCCCCACAACGATAGTAGCACAAGACCTTCACACACACACAAACAAATGTTCATTAAAAACTGGTAAATTTTCCAGACAAACACACCTTATTGAGACTGAACTTGGACGCTGGTTTAAGGTTAAAAAATGTCGTTGACTTTGTGGAGAAAATTATCATTTGTTGTCTTTAATTTTGACTGACCGGCACCACCAGTTTGATTTATTTCTATCCACTTTGTAATAACTGTAACCAGTCACCTTTTGTTATTGTTGCATTCTTGGTTTTATTAATGTTGTAATATTCTATAGAGAGAAGTCCCGCCCACTCCGGTTGACAACCATGGAATCATATTTCACAATAAAATATGTACAGTAGAGAGATAAATAATGATTCCGCCATGAATTACACGTATGATGTTTGTCAACGTAAATGATCATTTTCAACATCAATAAAGTCACATTTCATCATAAAAGTGTTGAAGTGTTATAACACAATTAGAAAACAATTATAAAGACTTGACATCCAACAGTGACGTTTCTCTCTCTGAATCTCAGTAATTCACGTCACAATTCAAACAAGATCAAAAAATATTCGTTTTTTTCTGTACATATTTTTTTCTGAAATAAGGTCCCGTGTACAACACCAGAAAGGGGCGGGACTTCACCTCTCTATTTCACTGTGAAGCTCATTAAGTCTTCTTTAAATGCAACGTGTTGTATCAATAAATGTCCCTTTTTATTCATCATTCATTCCAATCAGCACATTCTGCATCGAGACAGAGATCACAGCGACAGATCTGATGGAGCGTCGCTGTTGCTGCAACACAATAGAGAAGGAACAGAGGTCTTTATGGTTTAGTCTTGTTTCTTTTAGATCTGACGTCTTCAGGAAGATGTGTGTGTGAAGAGGTTCACGATACAAATAAATCATAAATATTAAATAAATAAAATCAGTCACTCTTCCCTCTGTGAGGTCGTCATGTCTGAGTAACGTGTTTATAAGAGAAGCACCTACGCCAACATTTGAAAGTGCGTTTTATTTCCACGACAGGAATCTTTCTGTCAGACCAGTCCTCTCACTCAGAGCTTCTCTGGGTTTTTCCGGTTGAGTCTGGAGGAGGATTCCAGGAAGAGAGAGAAAGCAGAGACGGGCGGTGATCCGTGGTCATCAGGAGGTCACCAGTTACTCAGAGGCAGGAAGTCGTGTGTGTAGTTGAGCCGAGAAAAGCAACAAGTTTGTGGACGGTTCAAAGCAAAACTTCAGCTCTCTATTTAAACCAAACACAGATGGGGTTAGTCAGGAGGTACCCCCCCTCCCCCCTCTCTCAGACCGGCTCGACCAATCACAGCGAGGTGGAAAATTACAAAACAGCAGAGCAAACTTTCTGCTGTGGAGCCAGAGAGGCCAGAACCCTCTGCTGCTCACATTTAACCCGTTAATGGACACAACAGTGATAGAAAGTTATGGATTAAAAAATATCATTTGGTTTTTCAACATATTTTTTTCAGTTTCAACCAAGCTGCAAGTGCAGAGAGTTAAAACTGAACAAAAAAGAAAGAATCTGACACTGAAAGAAGACACAAATCAGAAGATCGCCAGTAAAAAACAAATCATAAAACAAAAGATGTGAAAATAGAATAAACTCATTTTTTAAGGCCTGTGATTTATTTTTCAGAGGAACTTTTTCTAAAGTTTTTCTTATTTTCGATGCCAAAAGCTATTTTGAATTTCAAATGAATGAAGGATTTTATGAATTATACATGAGCTGTCTTTGCATTCAGTAGATGCAAGATAAATATAATAATTATTAAAGAGGATTATAGATTTCTATAAATCATATTTATGCACGTTTTATACAACAATATATCCTTTAATATTTAGTGTTTTCCAAGATTTCACAGGACATATAGTTGATGGATATTTCTGCAATATATTTGATCTATTTTGTATTTTTTAGCTTTTGTTGTCTTTTTGCGATTTACTTATTTATTACACTTTGACTGTTTATTGTACATGTTTTGTTTTCACTGATGTCTCTTGTTTTGCTTATATTTTTCATAACAAAGCTGAATCTACTTCCAACGACACCAAACATGTCGGTGCATTTTGGGGAAATGTGTCTAAAGTGATGCGCTAACAATATTTACATGCTGATGGAACGATGCTGCTCTGAAACCAGGAAGTGATGAATGAATAAGAAAATAAGAAGATTTTTATTGTATTTTTCTGTTTCTGTGTTTTATCTTGGAATAAAAATGGACAAACTATTGTAAGGGCCTGAGGGGGCCACTACCCTGCCCCTCAGGTAGTGGCCGGCATCTACATTCCAGCCAGAAGGCTCCACCCACTCCTTCAGGAGAGCATTGAGATCAGGTGTGGGAGGAGACACACCTGATCCTGATCTCCTCATCAGGGAGGGGACCGGCGCAGAAAGGAGACGACGAGGGGAGACGAGTGTCTTCTCCTCGGGTGGAAGAAGATTAAGCCCGGTAAGTCGGCTAGCGGCCCGGCTGAGTTAGTTGAGTTGTATAGTTAACTGATCGAGCTCTGGACTGAGCGACGGTTTCTGTTGTTTTGTGTTGGTTGAAGTTCGTTTGATTAAAAACCTGCAGAACTGACTCTGCCTGTGATTGCTGCGCTGCCACTAATTTCTGTCCTCCGTACCTTCCTGCTACACTATGTAGAGACGCTGTTGATTTATTCTTCAGGTTCTACAACCAGTCCTCATGGTCTTCATCTGTGTGACTCATCCGCTGATGAAGACGGTTTGAAGCTCAAGAAAGAGCTAACAGTTGGGATTGTTGTGTTAAATGTCGTGGTCTAGTTTGAGAAGAAGAAGCTCCACCTGAATTATAATGAAATGATTATATATTTTAAACATTTTTAAGTCTTTAAGTTCTTGACTTTATGACTTTTTTTTATAAAACAAAAACAGAAAAATCTTTCTTTACAACTCAATGCTTTGACAATCTGCACAGCGTCTGTCCTCAGATCAGTTCTGGAGGAGAAGCAAGTCAACAACAACATTGCAAATCAAAATGAATGAACACGAACAATATGGATGTTATGAATGGCAGCGACAGATCATCCAGAATGAACATGTGACCTGGTTGTGGGCGGGGCCTCTGTGTGGGCAGACAGAGGCTGCCCTGTTCTGCACGTAGCCCCCCGTTCACACGGCAACGGCCCGCCGCCGCCAATCAAAAGTGTCTTTGATCACAATTATTACAGCAGAAGTGACCCGCCTCACCGACCCGCCTCACCGACCCGCATCACCGACCCACATCACCGGCCACATCACCGACCCACATCACCGGCCACATCACCGACCCGCCTCACCGACCCACATCACCGACCACATCACCGGCCACATCACCGACCACATCACCGACCCACATCACCGACCCGCATCACCGACCCGCCTCACCGACCCGCATCACCGGCCACGCTGGCTCTCGGGTCGTCATGGTGGTCTGAAGGACCAGAGACAGTTACAGTAAAACGACAAAAACAGGGGGAAAGAAAAGCGAAGGCAAACCACGCGGTCAGCATGAATAAACATGACTCAGCATGAACTCACTCTGCAGAAGGTCATTGCAGCTCTTACAGTAAATGTGGAAAAAAGCCGACAGAGTTTCACCAGACTGTGAACTGTGTGGAAGTTCAGTGAGGTCACACTAAAGCAAACACTCTGAGGCTCTATTGCTCTTTCATCTTTAGATATCAAGTGAGCGTTCTTTAGCTTTCTGTAACTGTTAGCTTAGCAGCTGATCACCAATAACACGTCAACAAGAATCTATAATCAAATACGCAAACAGAACAAACGTAAAGGAGCAGCAGAGACGTCGACATCAAACTTTGAATGATCTATTGTGTTCGTTCTCTTTGCTGTCGGATTCCTGATAATTATTGCTTCACTGACACGACTGGTTTCACTGATGTCTGCATGAATTATTACACAACTCTCAGACTCTCACTCGCTGCTGTGGACCTGTGTGTGCACGTTGTGGACTAATTAAATAAAACATCTGCAGTAAAACATCTGCAGAGAAAAGGCAGCTGCTATGTAGTTTTTATGTCACTTTTTGAAACTAAATGATTCTGTGTCGTCACTTCAGAACGTTTCAGAATCGTTTATGTATCATCTCTCATTACAGTGGCTCGCCTCACTGCCGGCCTTATTAGGAAGCACTGGTACAGTAGACTGTGTGTGTGTGTGTGTGTGTGTGTGTGTGTGTGCGTGTGTGTGTGTGATGTCATGCTGATGGCGTCCTCGTCCTGCAGCAGCTTCAGATGTTTCCGATTCTTTCTGCAGGAGCTCACAGTGAAACCAAAGCATTAGAAATATGCTGCAGGTATTTAAAACACGCAGCGTGTGAACACGACAGGTTTCACTTCACAAGTCTTTGTTGGGACTCAAAGTGACAGAAAACACGACAGAAACGCAGAAACATCACGGAGCACAACGTCCAACAACTATCAAACAACTCTTTCTGAGAAACGGACACTTTTGACCTCAATCAGAGTCGTCCTGTTTACCAGAACTGCAGACGTGTAACTGTGACATTAAAGATGTCGGTGTTCCTTAAATCCTTTAAGTCAACTGTATTTTTATTATTTTTGTTGTTTTAATTTATTCATTATTTTATAAATTGCAAGGAAACAACGTTATCTTTGTTTTTCTTAATCTAATCTCTTCTGGGTTTTCGCATTCAGTCAAAGCAAGTGACGTATTCTAACAAGCAGTCGATATTGAGAGTCGAGTATAATAATGACTGTAACACGTGAGGATATCCACTCAGGGTCGGTTAAACAAATGTGTTTCACGTGTTTATTTTACTTACGTTACTTTGTAAAGAAGGGGATTACAGGCAGGATTCACATTTTAAAATACTAAAGTAAAGAATGACAGTTTCATTATGACATAGTCTGTTAAGCAGAAAGATGAACAGCATCACAGAACAAGTGCAATTTATCACTTTCAAGTTCATCGAGCTTCTTTCTGCAGAGAGAATCTCTCAGCGAGAAATGAAAGAACCTCTTCTGAGTTCTGCTGCAGCAGCAGTAACACAGGACCAACTAGTTCACTGTGTTCTAATGAGCTCTGCTGCTGCAGCAACTCAGCATCACTAATGTAAACTCAGCATCACTAATGTAAACTCAGCATCACTAATGTAAACTCAACATCACTAATGTAAACTCAACATCACTAATGTAAACTCAGCATCGCTAATGTAAACTCAACATCGCTAATGTAAACTCAACATCACTAATGTAAACTCAACATCACTAATGTAAACTCAGCATCGCTAATGTAAACTCAGCATCGCTAATGTAAACTCAGCATCACTAATGTAAACTCAACATCGCTAATGTAAACTCAGCATCGCTAATGTAAACTCAACATCACTAATGTAAACTCAGCATCGCTAATGTAAACTCAGCATCACTAATGTAAACTCAACATCACTAATGTAAACTCAACATCGCTAATGTAAACTCAACATCGCTAATGTAAACTCAGCATCGCTAATGTAAACTCAACATCACTAATGTAAACTCAACATCGCTAATGTAAACTCAACATCGCTAATGTAAACTCAACATCGCTAATGTAAACTCAGCATCACTAATGTAAACTCAACATCGCTAATGTAAACTCAACATCATTAATGTAAACTCAACATCACTAATGTAAACTCAGCATCGCTAATGTAAACTCAGCATCGCTAATGTAAACTCAACATCATTAATGTAAACTCAACATCACTAATGTAAACTCAGCATCACTAATGTAAACTCAACATCACTAATGTAAACTCAGCATCACTAATGTAAACTCAACATCACTAATGTAAACTCAACATCACTAATGTAAACTCAGCATCGCTAATGTAAACTCAACATCATTAATGTAAACTCAACATCACTAATGTAAACTCAACATCACTAATGTAAACTCAACATCATTAATGTAAACTCAACATCACTAATGTAAACTCAGCATCACTAATCAAACTCAACATCACTAATGTAAACTCAACATCGCTAATGTAAACTCAACATCACTAATGTAAACTCAACATCGCTAATGTAAACTCAACATCGCTAATGTAAACTCAACATCGCTAATGTAAACTCAGCATCGCTAATGTAAACTCAACATCGCTAATGTAAACTCAACATCGCTAATGTAAACTCAACATCGCTAATGTAAACTCAACATCGCTAATGTAAACTCAACATCGCTAATGTAAACTCAACATCGCTAATGTAAACTCAACATCACTAATGTAAACTCAACATCACTAATGTAAACTCAACATCACTAATGTAAACTCAACATCACTAATATAAACTCAGCATCACTAATGTAAACTCAACATCACTAATGTAAACTCAACATCACTAATGTAAACTCAACATCGCTAATGTAAACTCAGCATCGCTAATGTAAACTCAACATCACTAATGTAAACTCAACATCACTAATGTAAACTCAACATCACTAATGTAAACTCAGCATCACTAATGTAAACTCAGCATCACTAATGTAAACTCAACATCACTAATGTAAACTCAACATCACTAATGTAAACTCAACATCACTAAAGTGCCGAATGATTCCAGCTCTCAGATGATGGATGAACGTTTTCACAGCTGGAAGGCAGAACCTGAGCTGTGATGTGATGTGTCCATCTCTCTGCTCCACATCCTGAGTCATGCTGCTCTTCTCTTCTTCTTATTCAGCATGTTTGGTACTCAGGTAACACAAAGTACCCTAAAGGCTACGTCACGTTATTGAGGTGAATATTTACTTATTGTGACGCATGGATTAGTTTTAAAGTCGATCAAACCGGAGGTCAAAGACAAATAACAAAACAACTTCTTTCATTTCTCTTTAAATGTTGTTTTCATGATAATATAATCAGACCTAAGATCTGCTCTCAGTGGCTGTGGATCCATGTCTTGTAGATGAAACTGATAATAAATATTCCAGGATGCACAAACGCTGCCGGCTCAACAGATCAGAAGAAGAGATTTAAAGGAAGAGGAAATACTTCGAGGTGCATGATTCATTTAATCTTCTTCCTCCTTCATCATTCCATAGAAACCCACTCAACGTTCATCAGCTTTCTTTAGTAAGAGAAGAGAATATGCACGATGTCACGTACTCTGTGATCTCAGACACAGTGAACCTGAGGATGAGGACGCGACTCCTACAGAGCCCACCAGTGGTTTCACTGAACACTGTCAGATATCTTTAGACACTGCCGATTAGCTTAAAAAACCTTCTCTGAGTTGTTACTCAGTAGTAAACTGTCTGGCTGCTGTGTTGAGCAAGTAGCTGCAGCCAGTGGAAGCTATAGGAAACTAAAGGAGCTGAAAGGATCTCGGGTCAGTGTATACGGTAAAGAATAATGCAGGTTCCACTGGATTGAATCAGCTGCACGCTGTTGATTTGTTCTCCTGTCTCATGAATATCAAACGACAATAAATCTGTGTTCCTTGTATGAACTCAGATGTTCGGGGGAGTGTTCTAAGAAAAGGTGATCTGTCCTCTAACAGCAGTGCATGATGGGATCACATGTGTCGTAACTTGATCTGAGGTGGAACTCGACAGGCGGAGCTTCCCGGGAACAACCAGATTAACGCTTTGATCAATTTGACATATTTACTGAAATAAGAGTTTCATTGTTCATCAGACATGAGAACACACGTTAAAGACCACGAAAGGTTTTAAATAATTCCTTTAAATCTGCTTCTGATTTCTCTTCATCACGTTTTTCATGCATTTCCTGCCGGCAGTTATTCCATCATTTCAGCTACAAACTGTACTGTTTACATGACTCAGCAGTATTTAGTTGTGTTTTACTCGACCGTTCTGCAGTAACTAGCAGCATGAGATGAACTGCCACCAGCCTTGAAGACGTCGTGTTGGTTCTCACAATGTTTGAAGTTAAAAGAAGAAGTCAAGCAGCTTCTTTAACGACTATATCTTCATATTTGGACCATTTCCTACTCATCAGAATAGTTTTTAATAAACTCACAAGTAAAAAGAGATTTTAAGAAACACTGAAATAGAAAATCTTTCATGTAAAATTCATGCAAAAGCTGATTTAAAAAGCATCAAATCCATAATTATCCTGATATAAACAGCGTGTCTGACTCACACAGCGTGAGCATTGAAATAAAGTGTCTTCCTCTTTGGTTTTGGACTTTTCTAAATGTAACTTCCTGTGATTTCACCATTCAGAGCTCGGTGACAGAAATCACATGTTGGAAAACTTCCAAAACTCCCATATTAGAGCGGAGATATGTTTAGGATCAAATGACATGAAACAGACAAAGTGAACTCAAAGCATTTTATTCTGTTTTATTATGTGTTCATGCTCACTTTGTCTGAAATGATGTTTTAGAGAATAAACTTCTGAAGACTTGATTGTGAAAGTTGAACACGTTTTATTCTTTGAAATTGTAAACGCAGCACTTTAAACTAAAAACACTAAATGTGCAGATTTCTGTTCATAGTTGTGTGTTTCAGTCATCACAACCTTTCCTTCTCTTCAAACTATCACAAACTGTCAGTTTCATTTAGCACATAACAGAAAAATAACTGATTTATTCGTCTCCATATTCCATCATATTCACATCATGTGATACTGTGTGATATTCACATCACGTGATACTGTGTGATATTCACATCACGTGATACTGTGTGATATTCACATCATGTGATACTGTGTGATATTCACATCATGTGATACTGTGTGATATTCACATCACGTGATACTGTGTGATATTCACATCATGTGATACTGTGTGATATTCACATCACGTGATACTGTGTGATATTCACATCACGTGATACTGTGTGATATTCACATCATGTCATACTGTGTGATATTCACATCACGTGATACTGTGTGATATTCACATCACGTGATACTGTGTGATATTCACATCACGTGATACTGTGTGATATTCACATCACGTGATACTGTGTGATATTCACATCATGTCATACTGTGTGATATTCACATCACGTGATACTGTGTGATATTCACATCACGTGATACTGTGTGATATTCACATCACGTGATACTGTGTGATATTCACATCATGTGATACTGTGTGATATTCACATCATGTGATACTGTGTGATATTCACATCACGTGATACTGTGTGATATTCACATCATGTGATACTGTGTGATATTCACATCACGTGATACTGTGTGATATTCACATCACGTGATACTGTGTGATATTCACATCATGTGATACTGTGTGATATTCACATCACGTGATACTGTGTGATATTCACATCATGTGATACTGTGTGATATTCACATCACGTGATACTGTGTGATATTCACATCATGTCATACTGTGTGATATTCACATCAGATCTTCAACCTCTTCACCTGAACTTCCTCAGCAGGTTTCATCGAGTTTCATCTCAGAGTTTTAAGCTCACGAACATTTTGGTGAAAGATGAACTTCTTGGTTTTTACACTTTTCATATCCACAAGAGACGAACAGGAGCCACATTTCAGAATACTGTAAATATCATTGAATTCAATGGAAATACGTTCGTTTTCAGGTTTTGTCAGTTTTCTCTCTCAGCATGAAGTCTGTCTGTCGTGCAGCTTTCAGAGGAAACTTCATCATTTCACATCACAGTGTGTTTTGAACTCTCTGTGTTTTGACATCATCTTCGTGACACACAGACGTCCAGCTGCAGGTCATCAGACGCCACATGAGAGAACCGAGGAAATGAAAGATTCCAACAAAAATGAGTGAAATGTCTGACTGTAAAATGTTACCGATGCAAACGTAGAAGCTGACCTCACATCTGCTCAAAGAAGGAGAAGAAATGTGGAAGAATTGAAATACTTTGATGTCACTCTTTATTTAAATATATATAAAACTCTCTTAGGTCATTTAAGTGCAATGATTCCTTCACTTTGAAGATGGAATCACTTTAAAATGATGATAACAAAACACGTAAATATCACCACTGCAGACTAACTAAATATGTCATTTGTGTGTCTCATTTTTCATTATTCTGTATTTGTTAAAAACTGCTCCATGACGTCATGTTTCTGAAGTCGCTGTCCTCGGTGCACTGACTCTGTTCAGACAAAGAAACAGGACGGTTGGTCAGAACGACGTCCGTTCCTCGTGTTCAGAGTCGTGTGTTCAGTAGAAACACTGAGGATCACTGAGCAACGTGTTCCAGCAGAGTAACTCTCACATGTGACTGTTTGAGTGTTTACAGTCAACTAGCTGCTGCTTGGAGGGACTTCTGAATATCATCTGAATATCTTCTGATGATCATGTGAAGGTGAAGTGTGCAGCAACATGGAGTTATTATTATTGAAGTTATATATTAGTCCATGAAGGATGTTTGATTTGGTAAAAACAGACACATGCACAGATCATACAAAGTATTAAAAGTCATCATAAAGAAAAATAAAACAATAATGAAACATGAATATTGAAGCACTATTGTCATATTTGTATGATTAGATTAGACATTTTCATACTATGCATTACATTAGGAATGCTCTCTTCCTCTCGTTGAATAGATGACATTCTTCATCAGACGTGTCCTCCCTGCTGAGTGTAATTATTGGACCAAACCCTGATGATTCAGCTCCACCGCAGCCCGGCTGCTCCGGGATCCGGATCCGCGGCCTTCAAACCTCAAACCACATGCAAATATTCCGGTTCTTTTCCCTCCTTGAGCAATAAGGTGCCGGTCAGGGAGTGGCCTGCTGGTGGTATGGGCGTGTCTAACAAAGCGCACAACCTGAACATGAAGATATAAAGTGAGAGCTGCGCTCCTCGGACACTTATCGGACTTTCTGGAACCTGAGACAGAAAAACTAAAACCAAGAGAAAAAGAAATGTACTCGCGATCAAACAGCGTGACTCTGACGGTGCAGCAGGAGAGCTTCGGCTTCCCCAGACTGGCGACCCGCAACACGGAGCCCGAGGTCTTCACCTTCGAGCGGGTGCCGGCTCAGGCCACCGCGCTGCTCTCTTACGCGCCGATCCGGCCGAGGAAGCGCTGCACCCGGGTGATGTACCCGGCTAAAGTCCGCATGCACCTTCCGCCGCCGGAGAAGAGCCCGGCCAAGCGCTGGCTGCTCATCCTGTGTCTGGTGGTGCTGTGGCAGATCTACACCGAGGAGCCCTGCGCCGACACGCTGCCGGGCAGCGCAGACGGCCCGGTGTCCGTCAGCGACTACCAGTGCTTCCCCTTCCACCACCAGTCCGCGGAGGAGCCGCAGCAGCAGCTCACGGACCTCGGCCCCGGATCCGAGCTCCTGTCGGCCACACCCAAGATCTGAGCGCTGCACGGTGGCTCCTTCGGTTGAACAAAGCCCGGATAGGAGACCGGGAGCAGCTGGTTTCAGCAGGGCGCCATGGAGAGCTAAACACGGCGGCTCTGCTGGTCTACGGCACAGCGGGTAGCGACAGCTGAGACACCCGGGACTGAGCTACTCGTCCAGGAGTCCAGTGCCTCCGGGATCCACGGTGAAACGAGCTGGAGTTGATCCCGTGCAGCTGCTGGAGATCAGCGGTGCGCACCGCGAGGCACGGCCGGGCAGAGAGCTCCATGCGCCGGCTTCTTCTCCTCCCTGCCAGCGGGGGAGGACACGGTCTGGAACCGGACACAAGAAAGAAAGAAAGAAAGAAAGAAAGAACACAAAGACTGAAACTTGAAGTAAAGAAAACTTGAACTCTACAGTGTGATTTACACACTGACTGCACTCTAACTGGATGTTTTACATGTTTATAAAACTGTCACTTGAACGAGCAGAAACTGACACTGTCTGTTGTCTAAATGTCTTATTTAGTTATTTATTATATTTGCTATTTATTGATTAATAATTTAAAGAATAAAAAAGTTTAAAAGAAGTTCCTGTTTGCTGCCTCATTCTTCTAAATGTTGTGTTTGATGGATGTTTCTGCAGAATTCATTGGATCATAATCAAGACGTCTGCATCAGTTGCAACATATTATTATATATTATTATATATTTAAAACCTAAAGATGTCAAACACGTCTTGTTTGACTCAACTATGCAACACTTTAATGAACTTTATGTCGCTGCTCTCAGGCTGGGTGCTTTTTATATATTTGGCTCATAAATCTGCAGAAAGCATCACAGGTGTTTACCCATCATGCACCTGCATCTTTAATTCTAGAGGTGACCTCTAGCTGACCAGCTTCATGTGAAGATCTTTATTACTGCAGAACCAGAAACACTGAAGCCGACAGCGAGTCACGTGATGGATGCAGAGAGAAGAACAAACTTAGAGAAAGTTCATGAACGCTGTGAGTTTATACTGCAACGATGCTAATACTCATCTATATATAATATATACATATATAATACTCACATATATATAATATATACATATATAATACACACATATATATAATATATACGTATATAATACTCACATATATATAATATATACATATATATATAATACTCAGCATCAACTTCTGCAGACTCACTTTCCTTTTTTCCACTTTTCATCTTGCTGAAACAGGAGCTCGTTGTTACATCACTGATGAGTAGTTCAGGTGTCCCTGCAGACTGTTGTAATGACGAGTTAACTCTCCTGCATTACCTCATAGAGAGGGCGTGGCCGTGATGATGGAGGTTGGATGCGTCATGTTGTCAGTATACATTGAACTGGACCGGTGAGGAGACAGGTGAGGAGACAGGTGAGGAGACAGGTGAGGAGACCGGTGAGGAGACAGGTGAGGAGACAGGTGAGGAGACAGGAGTCTCAGCAGGAAGAAGCTTTGCTCTTCAGAGATGTTTTTTAGCAGCGTGTTCGTGTCTAAAGTTCTATTATTGTCACGTGCACAACAAGTACAGAGAAGCAATGAAATACTTTGTTTTTATGTGTAAAAAGAGAAGAATGAGAATATATGACATAGAAGAGAAGAGAAGTTACAGTAAAGGGATGAAATATAAGATATACATGAATAAATCATATATATTTCTAATGCTGAAGCTTCATGTGTTGATGTCTGCCGGTGTTTTTATTCTCTGTAATATTGAAGATGATTAAATATATCAATGATTTACTGATGTTCTACAGTTTGTAAATGATCTTTTAAAAGATGTTTTTAATATCTGTGACTGACTGAGAGATCAAACACACCAACACATCACCTGGTTCAGCTTCTATGAGTCCATGCAGGAATATTTATGATTATCCTGTTATCATAGATCTTGTTCTTTATGTGGGACAGCTTGAATAATGACTCACATCTTTAGATGCATGTTCTTCAAAGAATAACACACTAAAGATGTTTATTTGATGTAAAAGTTATTCAGGAACTAAAGCAGAATGTGAAACTATCCTCTTTGTTCTCCTCCTTCTGCATTAAATGTTCTGTAAAGAAACATCCTTCAGCAGAACGCTAACCAACCACTTCATGAAAGAAGGAACATCATTAAACAGAGAACATGTCTTATGTTTGGTCTCTGGGAGATTCTGGAAACATTATGATGAGTCCTGATCTCCAGAGTTCAGATGTGACACAATGCAGATCAGATGAGTCTGAACACGTCTGAGCTTCATTATCTCGCTGGTTTCAACCACAACGACGGTGGAAAATCACCTCTGATCTCCTCCTGTTGTCCTGTTTATTCTCTTTCTTGTTCTCTTTAAACATCTTTTATTCTCTGACTGATGATTGTGTGCAGGTTCTCTCCACCATCTCATCAAACTGGTTTCATCATATATATCATAAATTACAGTTATAATTGTTGCAGTGGCTAAATATACATTTTTCTAAATCAAATAAAACACGTGTGTTTCTGCAACTACTATCAGTTCAAAGAGACAGTTATGAAAATGTGTGAATATGTTCTTGTCTCCTTTGAGTGTGTCTGTCTTTGTCTTCGTGTCTCCTCCCCGGGTGTCTCACCAACAGTTTCCCGCTGTGTGTTTCTGTTGGACGACACCCAAAGCATTGTGGGTAGACGTCCAGCCGAGGTCAGACGAGCAGAGTCAACTCACCGAACACGAGAGCTGTTATCCGGTGAACCGCCGACCTCACCGATAGCGCTCTGACTCACAGTCTGGTGTCACGCTGACTTGTTTACGCTTCAGAGAGAAGAAACACGACGACGGTTCAGCCGTTGGTGCTTCACTGAGGACTGAGAGTGTTGTGTTCATGGCCTCCAGTATTTAATGGGTTAAACGTCTGTTTTCTGCATTTCTTCAAATCCAATGAAAGAGCTGCACTTTGTATTTATGATAAATGAAATGCACGTGATTGAGACGGTGACGTTGGTGCTGCTCAGAATCCTCTGCATCAAACTCACCCTCTGACCTCGGCCCTTTGCTTTTCACTTATACTGGTGTTTGGGTTCAAATCACTTTTTGCTGACAGGTGGAAATCACCGTAAGTTGAGCTTCAACTGGTCAGAACCAGGCTGGAGTAAACTGCACCACTTCCTGTGTAGAAGAGCCAAACTAAGAGGAACTGGACTGAGAGCAGAAGCAGAAGAAGACGTTTATTACTTTAAAGACGCTGCAGGTTGATTAAGAACCATGACAGCGTGTTTCCTCTAAAGAGGCATCAGAGTCATTCTTTAGGTTCGGTTTCTGCAAACTTCAGGTTTCTGCAGAAGTCCAAGTCCTTCGATATCTTACGAGATGTTAGTCCTCGTTATTGTGGGCGTTTCCCACGAAAGTCCAGCAACACAAGTTCATTTCTGCTTGTTACATTTACAAGTCTTTACAAATTAAACTTCCATCTTCACAGGAAACTTATTTAGGTCGTTTGGGTTAAAATAACCACAGAGGTGCTGTTACGGAAATACGGAAATCACGTGAGAAATAAACAGCGTTGACTTGTGGTTCCACACGAGGACGGAGCAGCGCTCTGCTGGAGGAAAGACGGCTGGTTGTTGGACTCATCCAGCTCTGTGGGACTTTTAGCAGACATTAAACTTCCTGCTTTATAATCACATGAATAATAATATGATGCATGAGACCAGTTCAGTTATGATGTGTAAACGCAGACTTCATCACTGGTATGAATTACAATAAGTCAGATTTTCACACTACAAGGAACTGAATGGAAACTCAAGAACACCGGGACACGTTGTGAGGAAGAGAAGTGAAATAATCCATGTCTGTTCAACCAACGTCAATACCAAGCAAACACCACAGTTTGGTCCTTTAAGCATCACAAGCAGCTGGTTCTTCATGCTGTTACACTGACTGTCAGGTTCAACCACAGGGAGATAACACACACACACACACCACCACCACACACACACACACACACCACCACCACACACACACACACACACACACACACACACACACACATACATGTGTAGTAAACAGTGTTTGTATTGAAGGAAGTCTTTTATTAATGCTAGAGGTGACCTCAACCAACTGATAACAATCGGAAGTTGTGGTTGTCGTCGCCACCCGCACACACACACACACACTCACACACACACACACTCACACGCACACACACACACACACACACACACACACACACACTGTAGACCTCAGTGGAAACTCTCTGCTCAGCTTGCTAGCGTGACGGTTCTTTAAACACAGTAAGCCGTCACTCTAAACACTTCATCCATGTTATCTTACTGGTAAACACACACACACACACACACACACACACACACACACACACACACACACACACACACAGGTTGTGTTTCCTTCATCTCCTGACCTGGAGGTGTAGCGGATGTGGAGGAGTCACATATTTTAGTGTTTGTTTGAAGCGTTGTGACGTCCATCAAACACATAAAGTTGAGACGCTGCAAGTCTCTCTTAGAGCTGCACTCTAAAAATAACAGTCTCATACTTGCAGCAGAGAAGGCAGTATTTTACTGTTATTTTACAGTGCACCTATTGTAATTTAACAGTAACTTACTGTATATTGGATTACAGTATGTGATGGTAGAATAACAGTACATACCAGCATGTTACCGTTTATTTACAAAGGACAATAAAAAATGCTACTTTTGCATTTAATTCCTGCACAAAAAAGTAAAAAACACAAGAACTCATAAACAATACAATACTATACTACTGAAGCTTATTACTTGACCTCAATAGTTTATACAGCTGACTTTGTAAGATAAACAACATTACAAACATTTCTGTTCCAAAACTCCATTAACTGTTAATTTACATGCAAAGCATTAATATTTAACTGTAAGTTAAAGTTATTATGAAATACAGTAAGTTACTGTTTTAAATGCACCGTGAATGTACAGCTATTCATCACAGTGTGTCTGGTTCATTATGAGCCGTAAAGCTTTAAAGGTGTAAAATCAATCAATCAATAACAACTCTAGTTTTCTTCCTGTGGTCTCTTAAAGCAGCGTTGTATAAAACTATTCTTTAGTCCTCATGTTGACTTTAGTTTAAGAATTAAATATCGGCCTGTGATAGAGGAGAGAGAAGGACAGAAGTGAACGGGTTATTTTTCTTCTGTATTTCCGTGGAAGGTGCTCGAGGGTGGAGAGGACAAAGAGAAGGTTTCACTCTCTCCACACCTCCTCCACCTCTCCACCTCTCCACCTCCTCCTTTTCTTTCTCCACATACCAACACAGTGACTCATCTCTGGCAGGAGAGGAGGAAGGGAGGGACGCTGGAGGACCGCAGCTGAAACCTGAGAGAAGAAGAAGAAGAAGAAGAAGAAGAGGGAGTGAGAGCGGGGGAGGACAAAGCGGAGGAAATGGAGGAAGGAGGAAACGTATTTGACGGGAGATTCCCCGGCTGCATCAGACCGGAAGCTGAAAAAGTCAGGATTGCCCAACAAACTTACGCCACCGGTGATCTTTCAACCTGAATAATATGTTCATGAGAGCAGAAAATCCCCCATAATGCATCTGTAATAAATCATGATGATAACATGACGGCTCCTTAAGTAAAAGTCCTAAATCACACCAGCAGCATGACGAACTGTTGGAGGTTGAAACTGTAGCCGAGGAAAGTTTCAAGATCTGGTAAAGTGAGATTCAACCTTCACTGAACCTGCGGAACGTTCTTATAGAAGATGTGAAGAAAAACTAGTTACCAAGAAAAGAAGATGACGCATCTTATCAAAGACACATTTCTGATCGTTTTGCATCTCTTGTAGTTGTTTTGTGTCTCATCGTGGTCATTTTAGCATCTCTCTGTCATTGTTTAGCATCTCTTTGTAGAACTTCGTGGTCTTTTCTTGTCTTCGTGCTCGTTTTGTGTCTTCGTGCTCGTTTTGTGTCTTCGTGGTAGTTTTGGGTCTTCGTGGTAGTTTTGTGTCTTCGTGGTCGTTTTGTGTCTTCGTGCTCGTTTCGTGTCTTCGTGGTCGTTTCGTGTCTTCGTGGTCGTTTCGTGTCTTCTTGGTAGTTTTGTGTCTTCGTGCTAGTTTTGGGTCTTCGTGGTCGTTTCGTGTCTTCGTGGTCGTTTTGTGTCTCATGTCCTTTTTGCTAGTTTTTCATCTCTTTGTGGTCATTATGCTTCTCTTTGTAGTTTGTGTAACTATGTGATCATTTTGTGTGTCCTTGTGCTAGTTTTGCATCTCTTTGTGACTCCCCAACTAGAAATGTTGGCAGTAACTTCAAACAGAGATTCAGGCCCAGGGGCCCCCCAACCCAGGGGCCCAGTAGGCCCTTTCAGTCATCCGTCCACGGATGGGTGAATGAGTCGATACATGTCCTCATTGGTGTCTTTTATCTTTGGCCGTGACTTCAGCAGCAGCTCAGGAAACGATCATGTTTCTGATGTAAATGACGAACTATTTAGTTCAACATTCAGATATTCTGTTCAGGTGATCGACGTTTCAGTGAAGCAGTTTTGCCAAATGCTAATTTAAGTTTCCAGATCAGATTGCAGTGTTGAACTGTTGCACCGTGTGAACCAGAAGCAGCAGCATTACAGACATTCCTGTAGAGACAGCGTGTGACTGAGAGCTGTTCAAGCTTTCAGGTTTAAAATAACTTCTCACTTCACCGGTGACCAACTCTCCTTTCTTTAACTCTGGGCTGAGAACCATACCTGAAGTATAACATCATTTATAATATAACATGCAATCAATTTGTGTCATTGCCACATACAGCTGTCACTCAGCTGTCTGTGCAATGAAATGAGAATGTGTGGTTCAGCTGTGAGAACATTTCTGTGTGTCTGATGAGTAACACATCTGTGAATGACTTACGATCGCCGCGGCTCATTTAGCCTCAGAGCTATAAATCCAGGATTAGAGAAGTATGTTGAGTATTTGAAGTATTTGTGTGGTGAGGGAACACCCAGGGGCCCGGCCGGGTGGAGCCACGTTCAGGTGCACAGTCATACATCCGACAATTGTGAAGGCAACCTTTGAATTGTTACTAATATAAACTCACCTCCCACTCCTTCTCAAAGGGAAGCAGAGAGCCGCTCACCTCTGTGCTCCGTTCACACAGAAACCATGTGAGCGCTAAACACGCCGCACGTACCAGACAGGACACAAACGCTGCAACACCGCGAGACCACGACAACAGACAGCCCAACACAAGAACACCGCGAGACCACGACAACAGACAACCCAACACAAGAACACCGCGAGACCACGACAACAGACAACCCAACACAAGAACACCGCGAGACCACGACAACAGACAACCCAACACAAGAACACCGCGAGACCACGACAACAGACAACAAAAGAAGGTGCAGCATGATGTCACTCAGGAAACACTGCTTCTTCCTCATGGCCTCACAGCGGCTTCTTCTCACCACAGCTCATCACTGCAATCCAATGTGAAAGTGATGAACTTCAGGTCTGAGCAGTGAAGCCGACGCTTCATGAGTTAAAGCTGCATTCTCTCTAGTGTCCACCAGGGGGCGACTCCTCTGGTTGTATAGAAGTCTATGAGAAAATGACTCTACTTCTCTCTTGATTTATTACCTCAGTAAACATTGTAAACATGAGTTTATGGTCTCAATCTCCAGTTTCAAGTCTTCTTCAATACAGCATGATGTTCATTTAGTACATTATGGTGCATTTAGAGTCAAACAGACCATAAAGCAGGGGATGCTTTAGGGCGGGGCTACACAGTGATTGACAGGTCTCTACCACAGTTTTTGTTTCCGTCTTTACAACTTGTGTGTTTTAACTTCCTGAAAGGTAATTGTAACATTTTTGTCGCCTAAAATTTGTCTTGGTCAGCGTTTGGTTGTACTACGAGCTCCACACTCATCGTCATCGCAGCGACAAAAAACCAAGATGGGGGCGACCAAAATTCTGAATTTAAATACTTTAAAGCGGCGGTCCATCAACCAAAGAGTGTTGTAGTGACGTAGTCACACTGACTACGTCCACTTCTTATAGAGAGTCTATGCTTAAACTTAACAGAATGTAGTGCAATAGCTTCACTTGAATGTTCTGGGATCAGTACATCCAACACAACTCAACACTGTGATCAGTAGATTTAGATTGATCGGAGCGACAGATTGACATAAAAAGAGTCTTTGGAGGATGAACTCTGTGGATTCAATCTGTATTTCTGCCGTCACCCTCGAGACAAACACAACGTCGGGTGTTTCAGTCAAAGAGAGCTGAAGTGAAACCTGAATCTAGTTTGTTTAATATTTCTCATCAACTGTCGTCTCAAGTCTTCAGCTCTGAACGTCCAAACGACCACCAACCAGCAGGACCGCCACGCCTCTCCTAGAGAGAAGAGTGGTGGAAGTCAATGGAAACAGAGGAAGTCTTACTCAATGTCTTCACCCGTTGAAGCCCACAGACACTCGTCTTCAACACGTCCTCAACACGTCCTCAACACGTCCTCAACACGTCCTCAACACGTCCTCAACACGCTGAGGTTGAGCTGATGAGAGGATGTTTCTGCTCTGATGAAACAGAGATCAGTGCAAAACTTACATTTTCTTTTGTCAGCTCAACTTCTGTTTACTCAGCAGGAACCAGGAAGCAGCTCAAATCTACTCATTATATACCGGCTCAATCCACACTGTTTTGAGATTAATATTCATATTCATATTCATATTATTATTATTATTATTATCATTTTAACTATTAGTAGTAGTTGTTATGATATTAGTACCATAAAGCTATAATTAAATTATTACATTGAAATTGCTGAACTCATTTTTTAGTACTAGTAGGATTTAAATAGTTATTATTGTTATTGTTGTTGTTTTGTAATTATTATCATGATCATTTTTAGTATTAGTAGTAGTAACAGTAGCTGTTGTTATTGTAGTGATATTAGTACTATTATTAAATACAAATGTCTGATTGATTTGATACTTACAGATTAGTAATTATTATTATTAATAGGTTTTGAATAGAAGGATTTGTTGATGTAATGTCATTATAATCACTTTGCCACCATTGTGACCTACTTTCAATGTCACATGTTTAATTGTCTGAAACGAGCTGCCGTCCCGTTAACCCTCTTCTTCCTCCTCCTCCTTCTCCTCTTCTTCCTCTTCCTCCTCTTCCTCTTCCTCCTCTTCCTCTTATTCCTCTTCCTCTTCCTCCTCCTCTTACTCCTCTTCCTCTTCTTCCTCTTCCTCCTCCTCTTCCTCCTCCTCTTCCTCCTCCTCCTCCTCTTCTTCCTCCTCCTCCTCTTCTTCCTCCTCCTCCTCCTCCACCTCTTCCTCCTCCTCCTCTTCCTCCTCTTCCTCCTCCTCCTCCTCCTCCTCCTCCACCTCTTCCTCCTCCTCCTCTTCCTCCTCCTCCTCTTCCTCCTCCTCTTCCTCTCTGAGCTTCGAGGATCGGCAGGAATGTTGTCAGAGAGTCAGAGAGCCGTTGAGACAGAATGAGGAGCAGAATGAAGTCAGAGTCGTCAGCCTTCAGAGGGATCAGTGGAAAACTACAGGAAGCTCAGCAGCTCACAACCAGAGCAGCTGGAGGCAACAGAGGAGCAGAGAGAGTTCAATACTCTTAATAAAATGATGATGTTTGATGTTTGTAAGTAGAAATCACCTCGTCATGTACTTAATAAATGACATTAGATCCATAGAGTGAGTCAGTATACGGCGGTGCAGTAGGACTAAATATGTCCACGTCAGTAAAGTGTTGAAATGTGAAACTGAGTGAACGAGACTCCGTTCAGAGAAACCTGTTTCAAGACCAGAACCAGTTCCAACAGGTGAGGTTCTGTCAGCTGAGAACAGAAGCACAACGCTGCACGGGAACAGAAGAAAGAAGAAGAAATGATGATTTATTCACGTATTTTATGATCATTTGGCTTCATGACGAGTCAAAGAAAGATGTGACAGACAAAGACAAGACATCTGTTACTTTAAATAAACTTTATTTATAACAAATAGAGAACGTATGCAGTCAGCAGTCCTGTCTGAAACTGTTTATAATTCATAAATAATGTTTAAATGAAACGGAGACGTCTGATGAACGTGCGTCACTTTAAGTGTTGACGACGCAAGGAATCATGGGACGCTTTGTCTCCTTTCCTAGGCGAAAGGAAAGGAAGCATTGAACCCTTCCTTAACATTTAGAGTACTTTTACTGTAACAGAGTACAGTCACAGTGTTGTATTAGTACTTCTACTGTAAAGTAGTATTTATACGATGTAGTATTAGTACTTTTACTGCAGAAGAGTATTTTATAATGCGGTATTAGTATTTTTACTGTAAACTAGTATCTTTACAGGGTGGTATTAGTACTTCTACTGCAGTAATACTTATTAATACGCTTCACTACATCAAGGAAACGCCGTGTTTCACTAAACGTTTGAGGAAGTAAATCTAACGGATGAACTTCCTCTTGTTCATCGTCTTCAGAAGGATCCAGATGTTTTCAGCTGGACGTCCAAACTGACTCGTCTCGCTTTGTATTTCATGTTGTACGTGTTCCTCATGAACTCGTCATCGTGTTTGTAGCTGATCCTCTGAGTGAGTCCAGATAAACGTGCCTCTGACCTCCAGTCCTCCAGTCCTCCAGTCCTCCAGTCCTCCAGTCCTCTGGCTCTGTGAGTGACTCATTCAGTGTGTTACTGTTGATAACAGCTCGGTGAGGAAACACCGACCGCTATCGCTCAGACATCACGAGAAAGACCTCCTCTCCTCCTCCAGGCTGAGGAAGGACCGCTGTAGAAATGTGGGCCTTATGGAGCATGAGTGGATCACATGATTGAGTCTGGTTCAGGTCTGGTTCAGGTCTGGTTCAGGTCATGCTTTCTGTCCCCACAGTTAAACTCAACTTAAGTTTCACGGTGATATCTATTAGTTTATTGTTGGTCACGTTGATTTTTAAACGTTTTACTTTTATGTGTTTCTCTGAACATGTTCTGTCTGTAACTTTGTGTCATTTGTTTCCTAAAGGTCTCTCGTGTCTCAATGTCACTTCCTGTCTAAATAAAGGTTGAATGATTATTTCAGAAATGGGCAAAAACCTTCTTCTTTAGTGTTTAAGTGCTGCAGCAAGAAGAAGAGGAAGAAGAAGAAGAAGAAGAAGAATGAAGAGGCCGTCCTGTGAACTGCTGATGAAACGACGGAGTGATGACGACGATGTTTACAGTCTGTGGAGGAAGGAGCTGCTCTCACAGCCTCATTTGGGAAAGTTCCCATGAATGTTTGGATTGTGAGATGAAGCTCTGGTTGCTGTTTGACGTCGTTCAGAGACTCACTTTTATTAAATAACCTCCTTTAGTTATGAACTAATTCAGCACAAGCTTGAGAAACAGAGAAGGAAGCTCTTATGAAGAAGTCCTCAGCAGGTTTAACATAGATGCCACAGGTGGGATTCGAACCCGTAACCTTCAGTCTGGCGTCAGTTTTAAACTGAGACTGTTTCATGGAGTTAAAAAGTTCCTCACAGCAACTTTAAGCTCATTCTTTGGCAATTTATGAACCTATTTGTTTGTTTATTTACTAATAAACATTGTTGTATCAGGATATTCACTGCAACAGTTCTCCTGGAAATGTAACAAAGGTCAAAGTTCGGCGATGTTGTGGCGATGCGGTGAACCGTTAAAGCAACGAGGTCACCGGGACGCCAGAGAGGGAAACACACGCTGTAAAACACCAGTGGGGCAATCCACAAGCGTTATGTCATTTCAAAGTAAAAGCCTGTCAATGTTTATTTATTTTCTTGTGCAAACACATAGAACCTTCCCTCCAATGTTTCCAACAGATAACAAACTCATTAAGTTTAACATTCAACAAGACTTTAAAACAAATTCCCCGTGTTTTTAACGGTGTTTCTGTGTTTTTTAATGTCTCATGTGGAGTGTTGTGACACTGAACTCTGTGTGTCATCGGGATGAAGAAACATCATCTGTTTGAGTAACGCTGGGCTTTTATTGTGACATCAGCTCCAGCAGTGACATCACTTCTTCTGTATGACTACACTAAACTGTATCTGAGTCAAAGAGATAAACTAGTTATTTATTCATGTTCACCACAGGATAAACTGTAGTTCTTTATTCATATTCCCCACAAGATAAACTGTAGTTCTTTATTCATATTCCCCACAAGATAAACTGTAGTTCTTTATTCATATTCCCCACAAGATAAACTGTAGTTCTTTATTCATGTTCCCCACAATATAAACTGTAGTTCTTTATTCATATTCCCCACAAGATAAACTGTAGTTCTTTATTCATGTTCCCCACAAGATAAACTGTAGTTCTTTATTCATATTCCCCACAAGATAAACTGTAGTTCTTTATTCATATTCCCCACAAGATAAACTGTAGTTCTTTATTCATATTCCCCACAAGATAAACTGTAGTTCTTTATTCATATTCCCCACAAGATAAACTGTAGTTCTTTATTCATGTTCCCCACAGGATAAACTGTAGTTCTTTATTCATATTCCCCACTAGATAAACTGTAGTTCTTTATTCATGTTCCCCACAAGATAAACTGTAGTTCTTTATTCATATTCCCCACAAGATAAACTGTAGTTCTTTATTCATGTTCACCACAGGATAAACTGTAGTTCTTTATTCATATTCCCCACAAGATAAACTGTAGTTCTTTATTCATGTTCCCCACAGGATAAACTGTAGTTCTTTATTCATGTTCACCACAGGATAAACTGTAGTTCTTTATTCATTGTCCCCGCAGGAAGAACTGTAATAACTTTATTGATCCTCTAACCTTTCATTTAGGGTCATAATCAAGTCAACGTGTCCAACACTAAATACCTGCAGAAGTAAAAACATTCAATCAGCCTCAGGTTGACTATACTGATTATCAGCTAATGTTAGCATGCTAACATTAGTGTGTGTGTGTGTGTGTTATGTGTGTGTTATGTATGTATGTTTATGTATGTGTGTGAGTGTAATCCCCTCTCAGTATCATCTCTGTTGTAGTGTACACAGAGCCTCTTCACAGGGGCCTCTTGCGTCATGAAGGGGCCCCTCGACGATGACCAAGATGAGCTGCAGGCAGGAAGTGATGTCACGTGTGGGACGAAGAGACAAACAGAGAAACGTTGCCCTCTGCTGGAAGACTCGATCTGCTGCTGGAATAATAAAAGGAGAGCTGAGAGGAAGGAAACAGGTTTTATTTTGGAAACAACAGGAAACAGGTTTTATTTTGGGAACAACAGCAAAGGATGGAGAGAAGTTTAGAGGAGAAGAAGAAGAAGCATGAAAAAAAAAAACGTGTGATCTCTCCTCAGAGGAAGGAAGGATCACATTAAAGGCAGCACTTCACCTTCATCACTTCACCTTCATCACTGCTGAGGAGAAAGAAGAGTTTGAGTTTCTGCAGCTTTTGAAACTTCCTGTACTTTACTTTGAAACTCTGCTGCCCCCTGCTGTCTCAAACACACACACACACACACACACACACACACACACACACACAAAATAAATAATTGTGCTGTTGTGATGTTGTTAATATTGTTGTTAATATTTGTGTTAATATCATTGTGTCTACAACACAAGATGATACTGAATCCATCTGTCTGATTTATTATTGAATCTATTATGTTTGTTTATTGGCTTTTCATCTTTTTAACTTTATTAAATGAAGTGATAATAGAATACAACTTCTATAATATCTCTAAAATAAATATAACTTATATATTTATATATTATATATATAAAAAAATACAAATATATATATATTTTATATTTGTTAATATATATTTAAAAATATCTATACATTTATATATATATATATATATAATTATTTATTTACGTATTTTTTATATATATTTATATATTCATATTTTATATATTAATATTTTTTATATTAGATATAATAGAAGTTGAACATAAAGGTCTCAGTTCTCTTCTCAGGACTCTACAGCAGAGTTCCTACAAGTTCTCAGATGTCAGACCCGCAGGGGGCTCATGTTGCCTTCCTCCTCCTCTTCCTCCTCCTCCTCTTCTTCCTCCTCCTCCTCTTCCTCCTCCTCCGCCTTTTCCTCCTCCTCCTCCTTTTCCTCCTCGGAAACGGGATGTGATGTAAATACACAGAAACTTTTTTTTTTTCCTGTTCCCGTCTCTTTGGAGTTTGCAGCTCTTCTTCCTCTTCTTCTTCCTCCTCTTCTTCTTCAGAACTTCGCTGAAGTTAAAGTAGAAGAAGAAGCGTTGAGAGAAGGAGAACTCGTCCCCGTTACTCTCCTCCGCTATGATCCTGTGAGCTGCTCCGTCTGTCTGCGACTAACGGCTCACCGACCCGCCGCACCGGAGCCCGGGGAGGAAAAAACGGATCGAACCGGAGAGAAGCTCGCTGCTGATCTGGACCCGGAGGACAGGTAGTCAGCTGACTGCGTGTGCGTGTTTGTTTTGTGTGTGCGTATGTGTGTGCGCGTGTGTGCGCGCGTGTGTGTGTGAGTGTATGTGTGTGCATGCGCGCGTGTGTGTGCGTGCTGCTGGAAACACCAGATCTGAGATCAGCTCTGAGGCCCAAAACGAGAGATCTTTGTTTCATAATTCAGACTCACTGCAGAGCTCAGATCAGTTCACCGACCAGCATCGTTAGATTAATGCAGAATAAATACGGTTAATCGATTAATCAGGAGAATAACTGATCGATTCATTATGATCATAGACACACACACACACACACACACACACACACACACACACACACACACACACACACATGCATACAGATAGAATACATTAAAATACTGTAAATCATATAAATAAAACTAGGAGCTGCTCTGCTCTTTATCACATAAATATAATGATTATATTCTGCATATTCGTTCTGTCCTCATGAGCTTGAAGATATTATACAGCAGGTATCGTATTACTATTAGAGATGAATACACAGAAGATATTAGTAATAATTAGTGTTAATTGTGTTTAGAAAGTCAAATAAATCACTGAAAAAGTCCCTTTATTATTATATTTTCACATTTTAGTCTCTCGCTAATTTTCATAAGATATAAATCTGAATGTTTTCTCTTTTATCATAAAAATTAAATTAAAATAACTAATACAGAAAACTTTAGTTTTACAAATAAAATTATTAAAAGTGCAGTTTGCACCTTTACGTATCATTAAAAAATAAACCAGATGACGAAGAACTGGAAAACATTTTACATTGAAAAAAAGCATTTAGACGAATAAGTGTTTCAATGCAGAATAAAGATTCATCATTTAAAAGGAGCGTGTGGAGCTCTGTGCTGCTACAACAGGAAGTGCTGTCCACAGAGCCTCGGGTCAGTCTGACCGATGTAAACATTCTCAATATTAATAAGTGATGCAGAATGTGTCCGTTGATGTCTCTCTGTGTCCTCTACACCACCAGCTGTGTTTATTAACTCCTCCTCCAGGTGTGTGTGTGTGTGTGTGTGTGTGTGTGTGTGTGTGTGTGTGTGTGTGTGTGTGTGTGCGTGTGTGCGCGTGTGTGCGTGTGTGTGTGTGTGTGTGTGTGTGTGCGTGTGTGTGTGTGTGTGCGTGTGTGTGTGTTAGGGATCATGTTTGGGTTATTTTTATGCTCAGTCGACTCAGTTTACACGACAGTCAGAGGTTCAAACCTTTACACTGAACTCCCTCTGAGTGAATCTTCTCTCAGTGGTTTCTGTAAATCTCACTTCACTCACTTCAAGAAGTTCATAAATTATGTTTTGGTTGTGAATCTGCGGTTTGTTTTGTTTTGCCGGTCTGCAGAATGAAACGATGGCACCGTACGTTTCAGCAAAGGGATGGAAACGTTGAATCTGAACGTTTCTGAGGCAGAACTGGTTCCATATTAACTATTGTTGGAAGGAGGAGCATCATGACGAGGCAAACGTTCGGGTTTAGCAACATGTTGTCTGTATGTGACGGGACGAGACAACGTATCCTCACACAGCGGTTCCAACGATATCTGACGGAAAATTACGCCTCATTTTTCGTGCGTTTTCCTACGAATGTCCAGAAACACGAGTCAATTTCTGCATGAATTCGTTACATGAATACAGTCTTTTCAAAATAAACTTCTGTCTACACAGGAAACTACTTGTTTAGGGTTAGGAAAAGATCGTAAAATACTTCGTTAGGTTTAGGAAAAGATGCTGAAATACTTCGTTAGGTTTCAGAAAAGATCGTGAAATACTTTGTTCGGTTTAATAAAAAGATCGTGGTTAAAGTGGATAAAATACGGAGTAAATTCGTTAGATATCTTTGAATTACGGTTGGTTATTTTTCGTATGTTGCTGCAGGCGTTGGATGAGAAGCTGTTGAACGTGAGGATCAGCTGCTCTCTTCATCGTACGCTCTTTTCTTTCACCGGGTCGATTAATTGGCAGTAATGTGAGCTTCATGTTGGTGATGAGCAGCAGTGAGAAGCTGATTTGTTGTCTCTTGAACAGACCGATGTGATTTCACAACAGCAGCCGCTCAGTGTTTGGCTCAGACTGAGAGAGCTGAACTAACCCAACAACAAAGGAAGACATCTTGACTCTCTCTGATGAAGCTTCTCCTCTTCATCAGGTTCAGGATGAATCCACAGCGCATGAATCATATTTAAAACAAAGATCTCAAACTCATCTTTATTCTTCTCATACTGGTTTTATGTAATAACAGGAAAAAGCTGTAGAAGCTGCCGTGCTCTTAAAGGATGTTCAATACAAATCTAGTCACTTCCTTAAAGGATTTTTACAACTTTAGCCTCGATATTTATAATATTTCTCTTCTACATTAGATTTTTAAAGATAAAGAGTTCACAAAGATGTCAAACTTAAAAGTCTTGTTCATTTCTGTCAAAGCAGGGCAGTAATAAGACGATCAAAATGCATCATAAAGCTTTGTTTCATGTTTCTCTATTTCTTTCTCTTATATTTTTAGACAGAAGATGTCGTCTTCTTTAAACTTTGGCACGTTAGATATCATCGTCAGAATCTGATTGGCCCCACCCATTTACCTAAACTCTGATTGGCTATCTGTCAGAGGCGGGACCTTAGTTCAGACCAACCGTTTGACGACGTTTTGTTTTTCTTTTATACTTTTGGAGGTATGATTTATTTTGAGGGGGAAGAATACACTTTTACATCCTGTGATGTTAGTGAGACTCATTTGCATATTGATGTCCCAATTTTGCTCCAAATATCTGCATATTTCCTAATATTGATATGTATAAGTATCAGTGAAGGAGTTTGCTTGGCAGCTCAGTTAAAGGTACATTTCAGCCTTCGTAGTGCTTTGAGAAATAGTTAGTGATAAGTTAATGAGTCAGTGATGATGAAATGAATCAAACGTACGGCTTTGGCTCTGAATGTGGAAGTATCTTCCTGAACTGTGGTGTTAAAGGAACAGTTCACACAAACACAACATAAGCTCCTTAAAATGAAAGTGCAGACAGACATGCAAAACTCTTAATTTATGGGAAATTCAGCAATAGTTTAGTGAAAATAGTTGTTTATATCTCTATGAGCCAATGGATGAACAAAAGACACTTATGATGATGCAAGTTTTCTGAAGCTTTTCTTGCCGTCTTTCGTTCGGTTTTCTGAACCTCACAAGTCGTCGAACGTCAGACAGGTCTGGACTCTGAGGACTAAAAGTTAACACGTGACTTCAAACTGAATCTCACTCTTCCAATAAAAGGTCATTGGTCCCGTCCTGATGATCTCCACGCCATCAGGTCTCCTCTAGAATTGTCCCCAGGTTGAGCCTGTATCTGTTTCTGAGCTGTGTCCAGAGATGGAACTATTTAACAGATCGTATCTTGCTCGTGTCCTTAGAGAGAAGTCCTTCAGGTGTTTAGATGAACGTTTCCAAAGATGTCTGACCTCAGGTCATCATGTCTCCATATGAAGTCCAATCACACTCTGATCACCCTGATGATGCTCTCATGAGGCCTCCTTCTATAAACACCACTTGAGCTGAGACACAAAAACTCTGAGAGGAAACAGTCAGAGTGCCTTCTGGAGAACTGTGTGTGTGGAAGCTGCAGATTACCGACGAGTGTAAATGAACGAGTGTCGAGTTTCCGTCTGCCGAGTCGAGCCAGCGGATCATTAAACCATTAAGGAACCACAGAGGATCTGTGGAGGAGGAACACTGAACACCAATGGATCGTAGCCGCTGATAGCAGCGTGAATTCTGCGTCAGTTACAACCGCCGTCTCAAGGTCCCCTCACTAAAGATCTAACTCTCCCGTATGGTTCTACAGCTGAGTGCAGTTTGACCTTTCTGACAGAATGCTTTGTTTAGTAATAGCTTATTGAGAGTAGTTGTGTTTGGATTCCCATAAGCCCTCGAATGGACAAAAGACACCTGGATAATGTTGCACAGAATGTTTTTATAACCTTTTTTGCTGTCTTTCGTTGTGTGTTTGCACAAACACTTTTTCGAGGACTTCAGAGAGCGAGCACTCTACGCTATTTACAGTTAACTGTTCCTTTAAAGTGGACTTGTCTTTGTGGAAATCTGAGGGACATTTTGCAAAGTCACAGGACTCATCAATCAAACAAATGTTATTTCTGCTCAGTGATTCGTAGCTCGGCCTCATAGACGATCCAGAGACAGATGAGCCTCTCTGCTCCCCCCACCCACCGCTGACAGAGTTATGATGCCCTGCATACCTGTGTGTGTGTGTGTGTGTGTGTGTGTGTGTGTGTGTGTGTGTACACTGACTTGAGCAGCACAGTCTTCAGTTGATTAACTTCCGAGTTACTGGACAGATTTAAAGTGTTAAATCCAGAAACAAAGTGACAAAGCAAAGTTTTTCAAATCAAAGACACTATTTATTTACTCTCATGTAAGCGAGCACTTGATTTGATCTGCAGACGAGTTCAATGAAAAGGTTTATATAGTCTCCCCCCTCTGTGAATCATCAACCCGGGCTGAACAGTTCCACATTGCGGTTTCCAGGTGTGTTTGATAGCCTTCACCTCGGCTGTCGGTTCAAAGCTCTGCATGTTAAATCAAGCTCTTCACATTCTTCAGATACCAGCAGCTCTTTTTAAACCATCTGCTGCTCTTCTCCGGTTCAGACCTCGTCACCATCACCTGCTCTCAGGTTACATTTGCGTTTTGAGCATTTGGCCGGTGCTCACTCCGAGTGCTTCAGGAGCGATGGCTGAAACGTCCACCTGAAAGCTCGGAGACGGAAAGTAGACCGGAGATTCAAACAAATGATTCAACAGCTCTTTAAATAAATGAGTTTTCTCCTCTGGTTCCACATGTCAGATTGAGTCTACATGTCATGGTTTGAAGCACTCAGCCTGTTAAAACATATTGTTTCACATATTCTGTTGCTCTTCAGCAGTTTGAACGTCGAGGTCTTGACATCTTGTGACCTGCGAGTCACCAAATCAGTGCTGACTGCCCAGAATGCATCGACATGGTTGGTAAACGCCCACTGTGGTGGGCTGAACGTCATGTTGAGGTTATGTTGTACTGATGGTTGTTAGTGTTTTATCAGCTGACCTTCAGCCCAGTCCAGCCCAGGCACCAGAACAAATGTGGCCGTTCACGTTGAATGTTTCAGATCAGCCTCGTATCACGCTTCCAGATACCCACAATGAAACATTAGCGTTGTGAAACAATTGGTGCGGCTTAGGCACCAAAAGTACTTGGTTAAAGTTCGAAAGAAGATCGTTGTTTGTGTTCAAATAATAACGTAGCAACACTAACAAGCAACAACGTAATGTAAAGATGTAATGTAACAACGTAAGAAATGACAACGTAACGTAACAAAGAAAGTAGTACCAACTTAACAAGAAACAATGTTACAAGTAAAAACATAATCTAACAACGTAATGTTACAACATAACGGAACAAAGTAACATAATGAACAAAGTAACAACAAACCTAAGACGTAACAGCGTAATGTAACAAAGTAAAGTAAGTAACAACGCAATGTTACATGTAAGAAGTAAGAAAGTAACGTAACATAACAAGTAACAAAGAAAGAAGTAACATGTAACAACGAATGGAGTAACAACGTAACTTAACGTGACATAACAACTTAACGTAACAACATAATGTAACTAGCTTAAACTTCCGTAACATAACAAGCGTAACCTCAGCATTTACTCTTGGTTTGATGTGGGACACGAACGCTGGTCTCCTTGGTAAAAGTTAGTTTGACCCGTCCACCACCACTCATACCCGCCCTGAGTGTACTCTCGCTTGATATACTCGTTGTTATACCACAAAACAAAAGTACAATACATTAATGTTAAAATGAAAACGTCGCCATTTAACATATCAGTGGTTGCAGAGGCGTAAAATGGCAACATTGTTTCCTGGAGACTGGACAACACATTCACCAGAAACTTGATACAAACCTGGTGAATAACATTCACATTCAACATTCTGGTGCTGGCACATGTTGTTTTTGATAAGATATTAATGTGCTAAATGTTCTAAATATTGCTCTTTTATCTCTGTTTCAGTTTGCTGTTGACCAGCTGGGAGTCTTTAGTCTGACAGCCTGTGTGTGTGTGTGTGTGTGTGTGTGGGGGGGGGTCAGTGTGTTTTTTATTGTTCATGGTGTTCCATAATCAGACAGCAGCGCTGCAGCTCCAGAAAGACTTAAAAACTGTTAAAACACAGGGTCTGCCCTGGTGTGTGTGTGTGTGTGTGTGTGTGTGTGTGTGTGTGTGTGTGTGTGTGTGTGTGTGTGTGTGTGTGTGTGTGTGTGTTGTACAGCTACAGGTGAGAACATGAAATACATACAGGAAGTGTCTCCTGTCTGGATAAAATCCAGATGTTATTCAAACGTTGGCTTATTTCACTTGAGCTGCAGCTAACAGAGAGAAAGACACAATAAGTGGCTTCGTCCACAGATCACTGATCATTGATCTCTTACATACGTTGAAATTAAACTTTGCACAGACGTGAAGGTCTGCCTGACGTAAATATACGTAAACACCGAGAGGGACCGCAAGGTTCGTTCACGTGGATCGTCTGCAGCCACCAACATGTGGAACAAAGTTGAGTTTGTTGAGGAGCTTTCATCTCTGGTTACTGAAGCTGCACACTGCAGCTAATGCTAGCTAGCACATGGCTACAACGGCAGCTGATTGTTGAAGTAGATGTCTGTGCCTAACGAGGCTCTCGGGTGCTGCAGGTCTTCTTCTATTCTCTGCTCTGCCGTCTTGCACATAAAGTCTTAAAACATATGTTTCAATCACGTTAGTCCTCTTGAGTTTTGCAGGAAATTGCAGAAGTCCCACTGTAGTTTGACACTTTTGTGATATCTGACGATCAGACACCAAAACACTGAGCAGCGGTTTACAATATGTGGAGAGTTATCGCAGCCGCAATCATTTTATTCTCCATCTGTAACTGTGTGTGAACCATTCATGCTTCAATAATGCAGAAGATTTATTTGTTCTGTTACAGATGGATATCTCACTATTGTGTGTTGCTCTCAGTGAACTCTGTCTCATTCACCCTCAACCAGAGAGATTCCTGCGTTTAACAGAGAGAGAGAGAGAGACATGTGGATTCCTGTGTGAGAGAGAGAGAGAGAGAGAGAGAGAGAGAGAGAGAGAGAGAGAGAGAGAGAGAGAGAGAGAGAGAGAGAGAGAGAGAGAGAGAGAGAGAGAGAGAGAGAGAGAGAGAGAGAGAGAGAGAGAGAGAGAGCTGGGTTGCGTTGAATGTTAGGAATGTTGAGGCTTTTGGCTCCAGTGTGTTCTGACGGAGGGAGGAGGAGATAAAGGAGGAGAGAGGAGGGACAGAGCGAGAGGGAAAGGAGAATAGAGGGAGGGACGAGGGAGGAGATAAGGAGGGAGGAAGGGAGACAGAGATAAAGAAGGAGAAGACAAAGGGACAGGAAGCAAAGAAAAAGTACATGTTCATGTGTTGTTTTACTGCAGTAACTGAAGTTTCTAACCAGAGGTTCTCGTGCTGCCATTGGTTGACAGTCATCACACCAACATTACACTTCATTTCATCTGATTTTGCGTCTCTCCACATGTTGCTGTAAGAGCTCAAACGGAAGATGCAACATTAGCATGTCCAGCTAACTACTTAGCCTCAGCCTCTCGCTCTCCAAGCGTGCCGGAGAAATAAGAAGTTTACTAGAAAAAGCTTTTTGACGATCGTTCATGCCGTGCTTGTGTAAACAGCCGCGATGGCTGATTGAATCAGGTTTCACTTTTGTTTACGTGTTCACAGACGTAATGATAAAGTTTTGGCTTTTTAATCTGTAAAAATTTGTATTGCACGTAGCCTACAGTAAAGAGAGTAGCGGCCTCTCTGCTCGCGCTACTTGTTCTAGAACGCGTCCCTCCTTTCAGATCATGTAAAACGCCAAAGGCTCTCGCTTGACCAAGTGTCCGTTAGTGTTTGTCCTTCTGGGCTTCTGTACAGACATGGCAGTGCAAGATGGCGGACGGTGGAGTGACCTTTGCTTTTGTTCTGTGACGTGTTCCCCAGTGAAACAGAATATTTGAGCGGAGAGGGATTTAAATGAAATCCTTCACATTTGATGACAAATGAAAACATGAAAATGTGAAATACTCGCTCACGAATTTGATGTGTCTCGGGCTTTTATTGTGAAAGGTGAGATGCTGCCTTTGTCAAGGTTGAAAGGAGTAATAAAGTGTGTCGTCTTGGTTCAGACCAGAGCTCAGTGTTCTTACACTGTAGTGTACCTTTGAATGGGTCCGTTCTGCACAGCGTGATTGGTTGATACCTTTTTATTTGCGGTGAGAAAGCTAAAAAGAAGAATGACGTTGTTTTTCTCTGTGTAATATTCACGTTCTGTGTGAAAGTATTCATGACAAGAACAACAGTTGCAAAACCTCAAGAAACTGTATTCATGTCCTGCAACAGTTTGTAAAGATTATTTTTGTGGTAAAAGCGATTCTTGGTGTTGATCTTCAGGTCGTCTTCTCAGACTGGAGCAGAGAAACACGTCTTTTCCTTTGTCTCCTTCTCGATCACTTCTTTCTGTCTCTCTCTCCGTGTTTTTTCTCTTCTCTCTGGTCATGTGATTTAGCTGTCGAGATGAGCAACAGTGCAGGAATCTGAACTGCAGCCAACACATTACATAAAGCTCTCTCTCTCCCGGTCGCTGCCAGTAAATAAAGAAGTGAACGTCCTCGTTCTCCTGCAGCTCAAGTGAATGAACTCACTTCCTGAAGGCCGAACAAAGATCTACGTCAGGAGAGAACGATTGAACTGAGCTGAGACGATCACGGGAGAACGGTCCGATTCATTCGTTTGTTCGGCGGTTTTATTGCAGGAAAATCATTAAATATGAACCTAACTTCAGCCCTGCAAGCATCAGTGTGTCTGACCAACCTTCTGTCTTCTTCTGAGCTGAATCCTCCAGGTTGCTTTTCTTCTGTTGATCGTGATCAGACGTAGAGCATCGTGGATTAAAATGCATGTTGATATTCACTGTTTCATCCTGTACAGTGTGATGAAACACTGATGTGTCTGAGCGCAACACATCCTCGTACAACGGTTCATATATTTTACCAAAAATTACTTTCTCATTTTTTCTGCGTTTTCCTACAAAATTCCAGCAAAACGCGTCAATTTCCAATCGTTACATGAACACAGTCTTTTCAAAATAAACTTCCGTCTTCACAGGTAACAAGTTAGGTTTAGGCAAAAACTACGTAGTTAAGTTTCGGAAAAGATTGTCGTTTGGGTTAAAATAACTAAGAAAGATGTTACTGAAGTACGCAAGTTACATGACAAAGATTATGTGGAATATCTACGAATTACGCCTCATTATATTTTGGAGCTTTTGCTACGAATGCTGGCTGAGACCGGCCTGTTGTCCGCTCTTCAACATGGAGAAGCTGAAGAGGAAGGATGCTGTTGGTGGAACATCACTGATCACCTCTGTGTGTGTTGTTGGTGGAACGTCACTGATCATCTCTGTGTGTGTTGTTGGTGGAACGTCACTGATCATCTCTGTGTGTGTTGGTGGAACGTCACTGATCATCTCTGTGTGTGTTGTTGGTGGAACGTCACTGATCATCTCTGTGTGTGTTGGTGGAACGTCACTGATCATCTCTGTGTGTGTTGTTGGTGGAACATCACTGATCACCTCTGTGTGTGTTGTTGGTGGAACGTCACTGATCATCTCTGTGTGTGTTGTTGGTGGAACGTCACTGATCATCTCTGTGTGTGTTGTTGGTGGAACGTCACTGATCATCTCTGTGTGTGTTGTTGGTGGAACGTCACTGATCACCTGGTGGAACGTCACTGATCATCTCTGTGTGTTGTTGGTGGAACGTCACTGATCATCTCTGTGTGTGTTGTTGGTGGAACGTCACTGATCATCTCTGTGTGTGTTGTTGGTGGAACGTCACTGATCATCTCTGTGTGTGTTGTTGGTGGAACGTCACTGATCATCTCTGTGTGTGTTGTTGGTGGAACGTCACTGATCATCTCTGTGTGTGTTGTTGGTGGAACATCACTGATCATCTCTGTGTGTTGTTGGTGGAACATCACTGATCATCTCTGTGTGTGTTGTTGGTGGAACGTCACTGATCATCTCTGTGTGTTTTGTTGGTGGAACGTCACTGATCATCTCTGTGTGTGTTGTTGGTGGAACATCACTGATCATCTCTGTGTGTGTTGTTGGTGGAACATCACTGATCACCTCTGTGTGTGTTGTTGGTGGAACGTCACTGATCATCTCTGTGTGTGTTGTTGGTGGAACGTCACTGATCATCTCTGTGTGTGTTGTTGGTGGAACGTCACTGATCATCTCTGTGTGTGTTGTTGGTGGAACGTCACTGATCATCTCTGTGTGTGTTGTTGGTGGAACGTCACTGATCATCTCTGTGTGTTTTGTTGGTGGAACGTCACTGATCATCTCTGTGTGTGTTGTTGGTGGAACGTCACTGATCATCTCTGTGTGTGTTGTTGGTGGAACGTCACTGATCATCTCTGTGTGTCTTGTTGGTGGAACATCACTGATCATCTCTGTGTGTGTTGTTGGTGGAACGTCACTGATCATCTCTGTGTGTGTTGTTGGTGGAACGTCACTGATCATCTCTGTGTGTCTTGTTGGTGGAACGTCACTGATCATCTCTGTGTGTGTTGTTGGTGGAATCTCGGTAGTTGTCAGAGTGTTTGCTAGTGTTTGTTTAGTTTCACTTTTACAGAAAAGTTAAGTTTTTGTATATTTAGTTTTAGTCTGTCTGTGTTTGGGGAAGGTATAATGTCTCACTAGTATGTAGCTACGTAGGACAGCAGAATACACGGTTGGACAAAGTCAAGAGTTTCTCAGAGTTTATCCTGTATTTCTTCACCATAACAGACGCTAATGGTGAAAGTTCATTTAAAAACAGTAAAAGTCCGGCTACGTGTTAAAGTAACGTCAACCAAACCCGGCAGTTCATGTGGTGCTTTCTGTTTCCTGTAACTGTAGCATTAAAGCATGGTGGAGTTAGCTAGCTACTACTAGCCAGCAGCTAAATGAGTGAACAGCTTCAGCCACACAAGTTTCACTAGATGCTGAAACGTGCTGGTGGTTTAACTTAAAGTCCATTTCCAGGCACTTCAGCTAAACTCTGAGGTTTAGTTACTCTTAAAGCTCTGCACGTCTCTGTCTGCTTTCTCCTTCCCTCCATTGTTCTGTTCTCCCCCTCCTTCCTCTCCTGCCTCTCCTTCCTCTCTTTGTGTTTCCTCTCCCCAGCCTCACCCAGATGTCTGTCTCTCTCTGTCTGTCTCTCTCTCTCTCTCTCTCTCTCTCTCTCTCTCTTCCAGCTGTTTCCTCCTGTGACTCCATGTTTGACATAGAAACTTTATTCCCGTGTGTCAGTGTTGTATAACCTGTGGGCTGCTGTTTGTGTCCAGTATTTACAATCCGCTCTGCTCTAACAGCACTAACATTGTGAAATCACACACACACACACACACACACACACACACACACACTCGGGCTGATCCTGGGTCAGCCGTCATGCAGCAGAAACATGTTGAAATGAGGATGTTTATGTGTTTATAGGTTCTGTGTCTTCATAGATTTCTAAATGAGGTTGGTTCCACAAAACATGATGAGAAGATCAGAAATGTGTCAAATTAATAACTGAGTTGTACACAAAGACTTTGGGCAGAGTGGATCTAATTACAATCTGTCCCTTCACTTTCATTTCACATGAATATTAGTGTTTTATTTCTTGATACTCTTGAACATGAGATGATTGAGATGATTGAGATGATGGGGCAATTGTGGCTAAGTGGATAGCAGGGCCGTCTTTCAATCAGAGGGTCGGCGGTTCGAACCCCGGCTCCGCTAGTCGCATGTCGATGTGTCCTTGAGCAAGACACTTAACCCCAAGATTGCTCCCGTAGCTGTGCCTACGGTGTAGAAATGTGATAGACTCTGAATTGTAAGTCGCTTTGGATAAAAGCGTCTGCTAAATGACTGTAATGTAATGTAATGTAATGATGGTGAGGGCAGGTGATAGAAACACTTCTGGTAAAGATCTGGTAAACCTCGTTTAACATCAGTTAGAGATCAAACGACCTGCAGGGAACCACATAATAAGTATAAACACGGGATGAACAACTTGTGGAAGATGATTTGAACGCAGCCTAACTTGTTAGTTTTGGTGAGTTGTCGTGATATTTCACTCTGAAACGTGCTGATA
>NW_027466541.1:95000-162500 GCF_050575085.1 Anarhichas minor | reverse complement strand
TTTAGAAAACATTACATCTCAAATGATCAACAAATCAAAAAGCTTTATGAGTTATAAAGGTTAGATCATTGTTCAATCAATCAATCAATCAATCAATCAATCAATCAAGTGTTATTCAAACAAATCAAATACAGTTCAAACTGCTCTACATCACATCAGTCATTTAACAGACGCTTTCATCCAAAGCGACTTACAGTAAGTGTATTCAACATATTCAAGAGAACTACTCGTCACCAGAAGTCATGAGTTCATCTCCTTTAAACAAGCATCTAAGAGCAGAAACCAGAGCAGACGTACAGAAACAAAGTAGTATGAATACAGTAAGTGCTAATACAATATAATAAGTGCTGAGTGAAGGCAAAGTGATTGACAAGAAGGACATGGAGAGACTGCACAACAAATAAAGAACATAACAAAAATATAATGCAGCACAGAATGAATTGATCATGGTGAAAAAATTAAAACTTTAATAAACTAAAAGAATTGGAGCGTAATAAAATAAGAAATGAAATATAAAAATATATATTCTTCAGAAAGCTGTAATAAAAGTCCTCTCCTCTCCTCCTCTCCTCCTCTCCTCTCCTCCTCTCCTCATAACCTCTCCTCCTCTCCTCCTCTCCTCCTCCAGGCTCCTCGTCGGATCCTTGACGAGGACGTGACGGTTCGTCTGTCCTCCTGCAGCGACACCATCATCCTCCAGACCCCCCCTGTGCCCCCCCGCTCTGGCCACGCCCCCACAGGTAGACAGTTTGATGCATAAATAGAAGAAAGCCGTCGCCATCTTGGTTTTTGGTTGTGAATGAGTGTGTGAGTGATGTGTGAACAAACCCCTCTGTGTGAACCTTCAGCACACAGAGAGGAATGAACGTGTGAAGTTTGGTGAATGTAAGAGCTGCTGAAGTGGAGATTTATCATCAGAGTCTGAGAACAAACTCATTGAGAGGAAACGTCCTTTAAAGAGACGTTTAGTTACATTACAGACATTTAGAGACTCTACAGGTGAACACATGAACTCATAGATATCACCATCAAACTTCACCACTTCATCACTCACATTAAGAGGATTTAATGTATTGAAATGTTGAGGCGTTATGTAATGTTCTGTTTTTTGTCTCAGCCCTCACCAACACCGACCCTCACTACGAGAGAGTCTTCCTGTTGGACCCTCAGTACCAGAACCCGGCGGCGCTGAGGAACAAGCTGCCGGAGCTGTCGCAGAGCGCCGAGGCGTCAGGTAGACCCGCCGGAGCTCTTCGTCGCTCTTTAACCTCCCAGTCGCAGCACAAAGAGAGAAATGAGAACAGGTTGACGTCGTTGTGTTCGTGTTTTACTGAGCGTCTGTGGAGGTCTGGTGATAGTTATCAGAGACCTTTCTCATCTACGCAAACTCAAAGGAAATGTGAATCAGTGATGCTTTGAAAATGCTTTGTTTAAGCTGCAGAAGCCATCAAACTGCTGCAGTCTGCCCCCTGCTGGCCGCCTCACAAACCTCCATCTTCTCAGTTCTTTACAGCTCTCTGCTTCTTCTTTCTTCTCTTTCTTGGTCTTCAGTATTTTCTTGATGATGCAGAATGTGCATGCTCGTTCACTCTGCAGCTCTTCTCGTCCCTCTCTGTCTCTGTCCATGTTTCCTCCTCCTCCTCCTCCAGCTCTCCTCCTCCTCGGTAACCCTCTCTACGACCTCCTCCTGCTGACTTCCTGTCACATGACGTCAGGCTGGCTGCGTGGTAAGAGCTGAAAGGTGTGACTTCAGGACGTTCACACATCAGATACGGTCGACCGGACTGACGGACGAGGACGTTCTGTGTTTGTGAATTGCTTTTTCATTCCTGTGCATGAACACTTTATTCTCTCTCTGACATTTACTCTTCATGACATAAACTCACAATCGCATTTGTTTTGACGGCTAAAGTCACAAAAATAAAATGACAAAGGCACACGATAGAAATATGATTTGACCATTAAGTTTGACCTGTTTCCATAAGTGATATATTTCCAATCACTGATGGCAGATACGTTTTCTTTCTTCCGTAAATATCAGTCTGCAGTAAATTAACGGAGGAGAAGTTTAGTTCAGGACTTCCCGGAGCTTTACCATCTGTCCCACACAGAATATTTGACTTGCTTCAGTCTTGCCGTCGAAGGACGTCGCAACAATCCTGTTAAAGTCAAACTGAAGACGACAAAATCAGGCAGTAAAGCTACTGTGAGGGGTGTATGGTGCTGGTTTCTTTTGCTTAGTAATGGGAAGCGCAACATGTGAGCGGCCCCTTACCTTGAGTGTGCAAATCAAGAAATGAACAATTCTTAATGCGTAGCGGAAACAAGATTCCTAACTGAAGTAGCTGTTGGTGAATTGCGGCCTCTACCTGCCGGTTAAGAGTAGCGAGGAGTCGGCAGTCAGTGATGATATGAAACAAAATCAAAAAGAGTGAATCCCTGCAACCACGTCGGGTCCTCGAGCACACAGTCATAACAGAGCACGGTAAATCAGTCTGATGGGTCCAGTAGTATGAGAGATTAGCCGCAGACGGACAGACACAGAGATGCACACACACACACTCACACACAACAGAATACATCATCTCCTTGGGGAGAGAACTAGCTCATCAAACACCTCTTCCTTCCCTCTCCGTCAGCGTGCGGTGGAGGCTACGCCGAGCCCGACGTCACCCAGTGCACGCCGCACCAGTGTTTCCACAGCAACGCGCCGCACTACGCCGAGACGGACATCGTGCGCCTGCAGGGCGTCACCGGCAGCAACATGTACGCCGTGCCCGCCCTCACCGTCGACTCGCTCACCAGGAAGGACATCTCCGCCGCAGAGTTCCCGCGGCAACAGCTGATCTTCAGGGAGAAGCTGGGGGAGGGGCAGTTTGGAGAGGTGAGGAGGAGGCGGGGCCACAGCCGATCAGGGAGCGCGGTGCTTGTATTTGATTCATCTTATAACACCTTGCTCTGGTGCTGGGATTCCCTTAATTGAAATGGATGGTTGTATTTATCCAGGTCCACCTGTGCGAGGCCGAGGGACTCCCAGAATTCCTTGGGGAGGGGTCTCCTCTCCCTGACAGGGATGGGCGGTCAGTACTCGTGGCCGTTAAACAGCTGAGGGCCGACGCCACCAGCCAAGCCAGGTACACCGTGTGACTGTTTATTTCTTTAAAAGTCCCCCCTTTGAAGTTTGTCCATTTTCTGGGGAACCCTCAACGGATCAGACCTGCAAATCTCATGTGGTGACTGAAGTGACCGAGTATGGTGTAAACAGGGACCTGTGCACACCGTCTAAATTAATTTACGTGATTTCAACGAGACGATCCAAAACTGAAAGTACCTCGAATGAAACCTAAAACAGAATGTCCGCTCTTCCTCCGTCCACCAGGAACGACTTCCTGAAGGAGATAAAGATCATGTCCCGTCTGAACGACCCCAACATCATCCGGCTGCTGTGCGTGTGCGTGTCATCCGACCCGCTGTGCATGGTGACCGAGTACATGGAGAACGGAGACCTCAACATGTTCCTGTCGCAGCGGGAGATCGAGAGCACGCTGACGCACGCCAACAACATTCCCTCAGTCAGGTTAGTACACAAAACACTGTACTTTACACATGCTAACATGCTAACGCCACATGTTCAATAAGTTTAAGATGCAAACAGCAGGGGACGACGT
The DNA here is from genome assembly GCF_050575085.1 of Anarhichas minor. Classification (NCBI taxonomy): domain Eukaryota; kingdom Metazoa; phylum Chordata; class Actinopteri; order Perciformes; family Anarhichadidae; genus Anarhichas; species Anarhichas minor. Next base: position 158,832 of record NW_027466541.1, on the reverse strand, counting down.
GATCACTCTCCAAACACAAGCTACGATCAGCTCATGAATTCAAAGTTCTCACCTCCGTCTCCTCCTTCTTCCTTCCTCATCTCTTCCCTCGCAGTCTGTCCGACCTCCTCCACATGTCGGTGCAGATCTCGTCGGGGATGAAGTACCTGGCGTCCCTGAACTTCGTGCACCGCGACCTGGCCACCAGGAACTGCCTGCTGGACCGCCGCCTCACCATCAAGATCGCCGACTTCGGGATGAGCCGGAACCTGTACAGCAGCGACTACTACCGCATCCAGGGCCGGGCGGTGCTGCCCATCCGATGGATGGCCTGGGAGAGCATCCTGCTGGTGAGGGAGGGGAGTTAACATGAGATAGGACTAAGGACCTCGACCTCGACCTGCTCCTAATCATGGATTCATAACGCTTCACATCTTAATGATGACTTGGAATAACTTTACTCTTATACATTGTGAATGTCGGTGGATCTCCTTGTTTTATGAATTCATGCAGATGTACAATTATGTAAAGATGATAGAGGCACTCATCCAGACCCAAACCAAGTTGAAACTTTTTAGTGATGGTAGATATCAAAGTAAAGTGCTTTTCAGTAGCCGTGTTCCCATTCACTGGAAGTGGAAGCTAATGTTTTTATAGAAAAGACCAAAAGCACCTCTTATTCTTGACCTGGTTTATTTGGGATGGTGGCACAACAAAGTTCATTCCTCGTGAACTAGGCAGCGCCAGGAGCTTGGTGACGTGGGTGACTACTCGTTGGGTTACTTGGGTGAACCGCTACAGCTAGTAGGCTGTCCGGTGTAATGCTAGCCAGCCGTCAACAAGCACGAGTCAATCACAAAACCCCTCAAAGCTAATGGTACTAGCGCACAAACTGACTGAAAGCTAACCCAGTTCATTCAGGAGACTCAGAATAGGTTCATCTTTAGGTTTGTGCAAGACATTCAAGACCTCAGGTAGTCTGATGGTAACACGCCCCATAAACACCAAACAAAAACGTGTTTATTCTAAAACATGAAGAGCTATTCCCTAAAATGAAAGCATTTGACTCCCACAGTGTTTTTCATGTTATCTCCATGTGACCTCTTGGCTCCTCTCAGGGTAAGTTCACCACGGCCAGTGACGTGTGGGCGTTCGGCGTCACCCTGTGGGAGATCTTCACTCTGTGCAAGGAGCAGCCCTACAGCCTGCTGTCCGACGAACAGGTCATAGAGAACACTGGCGAATTCTTCAGGAACCAGGGCCGACAGGTGAGACCATCGACTCCAAGTGGAGCACTAGTCTACTACATCCAGGAGTGCCTGATTTAGATCCCCGGTGGGCTGAAAGCAGCTCCAGTTCCTGAATGCTCACGACATTTCATGATTATGTTTGTCAGTCCTGTGAACTGGGTCCAGTTGAGGACGAGCAGCCCTTCTGTTCTCTGAGCCCTGACTACGTTGGTACATCTGAGGAATGCTTTCTTCTGGTTCTTTACTGAACAACCTCTTTAACTCTCCTGTGTTTCCCGACTAGATCTTCCTCTACGGCCCTCCGCTCTGCCCGCCTTCACTCTTCGAGCTGATGATGCGTTGTTGGAGTCGCGACATACCCGACCGGCCCACTTTTGAGGGACTCTACCAGGCCCTGAGGCCCCACGTCAACCAGTGAGCCGAGGCCACTGGGAGGTACTTACTCGTGTAGGACGACAGACTGACACGAGAAGACCGAGGACTGGAATTATGCTACGAGAGTAAGACGCGTTCAGAGGGAATGAAGAAGCTGGCAGAACTGTGGTCAGAAGGTTTGTTTGGTGGTAACAGCAGCAGCTCTACCCTGAGAGACAAGATGGAGGTAGAAGAGAAGGCTGGTCAACTCGGAGGAAACCCAAACCTGTCAGTCAGTAGTGAACAAAGGTTTCTAAGCTTTTTAAAGCTTTCTATCATTTCTGATGTCACAGTTTCTTCCGTCTCTTTAAATCTCCTTTGACCAAAACGTCTTGTCGGACCTTTTCACACATCTCTCTTTATTACGTTGTTTTGGTGCCAAAGGTGCCGTAAGCTTTATATTCTTCTTCTGTTAACCTGGACAGACTCTTCAGTGTTGGGAGTGTCTCCTCTCCCTGTGTTTTATTGTTTTATTTTATTGTTATTGTAAAGCACTGTCTGTGTCTCTCAGTTATTCATGTTCATATATTAACCCACACTGGAGCTAGGGTTAGGGTCAGATTGTAGTTTAGCTTTATTTTTAGATTTTTATTCTGTTTTCTTGTTTTACAGTGTTACACTTCTGTTGGTCTCTGTGTGGATATGAATGCTGTCCAGCTGAGGCTGACTTCATATTGAAACCTGTGTGGTCGGTGGGTAGTTAGTGGAGGAAGTCGGTTTGAGGCACACTGAAACCAAATAACAACAGAAATGTGTTGTGCTGATTTAGTTGCCAAAGAGAAATAAAGAGTGGACGTGATAACACAATGACATGATTACATTAGTAAAACTCAATGTACCATTATCATCTGCCAGTGGGTTCATTCAAAGTGCCTTAAAGTTGTAGCATGAGTGGGAATCAAGCCACCGTTAACACGGTGAGGATCTCACTTTACCCGTGTGTCTGTTTGTGCTACGGCCTAAAAGATTTAAGGACATTTACAAGATAACTAGTGTTTCCAGCTGTCCTGTATTATTGTATTAGCTGGGACGTCCCATATTTTGGGCTTAATTCATTTTTCCCATACCGAACCTCCCAACGTCCATATTTTGACTGCTACTCTAGTCTGACGGCGCTCTTACAGATCTTATATATATATATATACTGTGTATATATATATATATATATACAGTGTGTGTGTATATATATATATATATATATATATATATATATCACTTGTTATCCAGTCACACGCCCCATTATGCGCATTAGTTGTATGTTCGGTGTAAATGATCAATCTTCTACCAGGTGAAGGTGATTGGTCAACATTGCAGCTGGATAAATGAAGGTGCGATCGAGGTTTCAGGCGAATCATCAATCAATAATTCAACATCGTTGTCCAATGTGTAAAAGTTGTTTAGCACATTTTCATTTTTTTGATTTCATAATTCTATGTCCCATTCTTTACTGTTTCAGTCTCTCATCAGTGTGAGTGTGTATTACATGTGTAGTGTGAGTGTGTGTTACATGTGTAGTGTGAGTGTGTGCTATATGTGTAGTGTGAGTGTGTGTTACATGTGTAGTGTGAGTGTGTGTTACATGTGTAGTGTGAGTGTGTGTTACATGTGTAGTGTGAGTGCGTGTTACACGTGTAGTGTGAGTGTGTGCTACATGTGTAGTGTGAGTGTGTGTTACATGTGTAGTGTGAGTGTGTGTTACATGTGTAGTGTGAGTGTGTGTTACATGTGTAGTGTGAGTGTGTGCTATATGTGTAGTGTGAGTGTGTGTTACATGTGTAGTGTGAGTGTGTGTTACATGTGTAGTGTGAGTGTGTGTTACATGTGTAGTGTGAGTGCGTGTTACACGTGTAGTGTGAGTGCGTGTTACACGTGTAGTGTGAGTGCGTGTTACACGTGTAGTGTGAGTGCGTGTTACACGTGTAGTGTGTGTGTGTTACATGTGTAGTGTGAGTGTGTGTTACATGTGTAGTGTGAGTGTGTGTTACATGTGTAGTGTGAGTGTGTGCTACATGTGTAGTGTGAGTGTGTGTTACATGTGTAGTGTGAGTGTGTGTTACATGTGTAGTGTGAGTGTGTGTTACATGTGTAGTGTGAGTGTGTGCTATATGTGTAGTGTGAGTGCGTGTTACATGTGTAGTGTGAGTGCGTGTTACATGTGTAGTGTGAGTGCGTGTTACACGTGTAGTGCGAGTGCGTGTTACACGTGTAGTGCGAGTGCGTGTTACACGTGTAGTGCGAGTGCGTGTTACACGTGTAGTGCGAGTGCGTGTTACACGTGTAGTGCGAGTGCGTGTTACACGTGTAGTGCGAGTGTGTATTACATGTGTGCAGCATTTTAAATCCCTTCTTTTGAACAAATTGTTTAAAAATGTAAAATGGCGCAAATCAACATGAGCTTCACAGAGAAGAGGGAGGAAGACCAAATGTGTTGCGTCTGAGTGCATCCGTCAGTGTTCATTTTGGTGCAGTAGTGTTTGTATTATCTGTACTGTATCTCAACACTTCTACCAGTGTGTGTGCGTGTGCGTGCGTGTGTGTGTGTGTGTGTGTTTTTTTGACATTCCTTTGAGCGTTGGGATTGAGGGGGTTAACCAGAGTTGCTCTGTTGTACTGAACGAGATGATTGAATGAGGGTGAAGGGACTTCTTTAAAGCAATGGGATAGAAAAGTAAGGAAACCACTAAACTCAAACTCCCAGAGTCCTTTGCTACAGTGAGCCGTTGTGTTTAGTTCTGGTTCCATTAGAGAGGTAGACGAGTCTTTTAGTTTGATGGTGTACTGTACAAGTGATCTGAAATATATCAGTGTGTGAATGCAGATTAGGAGTGATGATTATTAATTATTGATTATCTATCAGAATTTATATCTTTTTCTCTGATTACTTCTGTTCTGGAAGGTGTTTTCTTTAGTTTCCAACAGTAACATTTCTAACAGATGTGTCCTGCTCCAGACTTGTACTGTACATAGGCTAGTAGCTGTGTATATTAATATATTGGGAGTCGTCCCAAGTCTTTCTCACTCTGTACCCTCTCATGTTGGTTTTTCCTCCAATAAACAGTACATGTTGTCAAACAGAAGAGTACACACTGGGTCTTACTTTACATTTAAAACTCCTCATAAAGACTCCAAAGTTCTCATAAATATCCGAATAACCGGATAAAAAACCTCACAGATTGTACTGATAAGTTGTATTTCTTCTCTTTAATGAATTCTGAATGTGTCATATTTGACACATTCAGAATTCTAATACAATTTTGCAGCAGACGTGTTACATCCGTATGTGAAGCTATTAAAAAGACACAACTACTAAACTCAAAAAGTGACCGTGTTTAGAGTGATTGGTTAGATGTTAACCAGGCCGAGTGACCGTCCCTCCTTCTATTCCTGCTGTGTTTACTGTTGCAACTCTCCATTTCAGTCACGATGAAAGAATCAGTGCAACATGCAAAATGTGCATCTGGTGTGTGTTCATGTGCTGGGTATCAGCAGGGCGCGGCAGAGAGAGAGGGAGCGTTTCCCAAACTATGAATCCTGCAGAGAACTTCCACCCCAAAGCACAATTTACAAAACCATGAACAGCTAACAGCAACAGCACCACTGATGTCTTTCATAGATGACAGAACCTCGAGTGTTTTTAAGAGATAACACACACATTTCCTTTACTGGAGCTCAGTTGCATTTAGAACATCTTGAATGTTTCTTTAGGGATTTAAACGGTTCCAGTTAGTTAGCAGGTCTCTCATTGTGGATTCACTTTTAAGGTGGATTTATTTTCCAGGATAAACAATGGCTAATGTGTTCCAGTATAACAACAGGGTTCACGGAGGGCAGGAATGTTACCCATGACATTGGTAATAAAACTTTACAGCCAATAAACAGAGACACAATTAAAAGGCCACTTTCATTGATTCATCCTTTTTCAGCCACTAGGGGGCAGACAGGCTCAACACACAGCTCAAGATGTCAGCAACCAGCTGGCTGCTTCCACACAGCAGCATGATGACTCATCAGGAGTCTTCATGTTTGTGTCACATGATAAATATCAGTCCAACATTCTCTCTCTTGTAGCTCTGTTTTTGGTCTCCACCACCTCCTGAGGGAAACGTCTGTCTCTTTAGCTGCTAAATGCTCCACTGCTCACCAGCGGAGTGTGTCTGCTGAGTGCACAGTGGCTTCATTCAGCTTGCTTTGATCAAGTGCAGAATGCAGAAGGGACAAAAACTGCAGTTCCTCAAATGGCCAATCGAGGCCGGCTCCAAAAGCGAGTCAATCCCCATAGACCCTCATGTTAAAAGGACCAATTGTACAGCAGAAATAAACATGAGACTTTCCCAAACCAGACTAGATATATAATCCCTCCAGCGTGTTCAGGGCCTCTTGCCCATTGGACGTGCCTCGAAAACCTCTAAAGGGATCCAGATGATGAACCACCTCAGCTGGTCCCTTTCCACCTGAAGGATCAGTGTCTCTACTCTGAGCTCCCTCTGGATGTCTGGGCTCCTCTCCCGATCTCTTAGGCTGAGCCCAGTCAGCCTACGAAGGAACCTCGTCATTTTGGCCGCAATCCGCGATCTCTTTCTTTCAGTAACTACCCAAAGCTCATGACCATATAGGTGAGGGTCTGACCCGAGATGGACTGGAACATCTGTCTATCTCACGCTTCAAGATACTCAAACTCCCTCACTTGAGTGCAATCCACTGTTTTCCAGCAGAGAACCACGGCCTCGGACTCAGAGGTACTGACTCTCATCCCGACCGTTTCACATTCGGCTGCAAACCGCCCCATTACGTGCTGAAGGAGCACAATGTCGTTAGTGAATCGGATTTCGAGACGGGGCAGATAGCGGTTTCAAGCGATGTTCAATTCCTGGTGCTATTAGCGGCCGCATTCCATTCTTTGTGAATTCGCCCCTTAGACAGAACCAGACAGGAAGAGGAGCCAAAGAAATGCTAAAAATCTCTGTCGAGCTGCAGAGTTGGGGAGAACTATTAGCCGGTTCGTCACTACGAGCAACACTTTTTAACATCACACACTCATTCAAGTCTTTGGTGAGAAGCTTCTCAAATCCAAACCTTTCATCTATTCCTCAGCCCTCCATAAAGGCCTTTTGATTGACCCCAGCAACTACCGGTAGCTTCTACTTTGATAAGCTTGGAAAGAATTGACTAACATATTTTCTTTTTTCAAGCCTGATTTGCTTGGTTTGGTGCCTGGATCGTGTTTCTCTTTTACCAGCTACAGTCTGAATTGGATAATGAGGGTCAGGTGTTGCACAGCGCTTGCTCTTCTCTCTCGCTGTAGGTGTCCTTGCTGACAGCAGAGCTACATTTGGGAGCAGAGGTTTGTTAGCAGACGTGAACCTCGGCTTTCATAAAGGGTGGTTCAACAGTGGTTCATGGCCAAAAGTCAAGACGCGGGGAGATGAACAACGGTCCAGGTTTCATTTTGTAAAAAAACTTGTATTGTTGTCACAAACCTCTGCAGCTTCAGGTATGAAGGATAAATGGCTCTTGGTTGGTTTGATGGAGGGTCTAAAGATAAGACAACACGATGTGTTTTGGCCGTAGAGACATTTCCTCATGGTATAGCTGTTAGCAGCTGAGCATGTCACAAAGTCTTCCCCTCTGTCCTTTTCAGACCTACAGTCTCACGGCAGTTCATGAAACAGTCAGAAAATATAGATGAAGGTTCTTTTTTGTGTCCTTTTGATGTGAAAAGATATGAAACATCATATTTTCTCACACTGCCTTTGTTTAGTGTTAAAAAGCTGCAGTGTCTCATATCATTCCAGGTGTGTTAATTGATAAGTGATGACTCCTCCTCCACCTGTGTGTGACTCTTCAGCTGCACTTCATTTGGTTGAGCGGCCTGTTTCTCACAAAGAGGTGGAGGAACCTGACAAAGCACCTTTTAACTGCTGGCAAAGACACTTCAGAACCTTTTTAGATTCAGCCATTCAGTCATGTGAACAATGTCTTCATCAGTTTAGATCATTTACTTCTGATGTCGGTGCTCGTGGTATTTTTACGAGACGTCAACTTCACGCTGGTGTTTGAGAAGGAAGCTGGTCTCTGTCACCATAGCAACATCTTGTCACACAAGGACAAATGAGGTGAGCAGGTTGCAGGCGAGGATGTCTCCAACATTAAAAAAGAAGCTGGACAGTAATCATTGCACCGGGATTGGACAGAGAAGAGCACCAAACACGAGCAGCTAAAAACTCCAGCTCTTTCCTCCATGCTGGTTGATTGACAGGTGATATACAGTGAAGCAGGAACAGAAATATGAGCCACCTCTCTCTGATGTTTAATGGAAGGTGTGTGGAGGCCAGGGGCCCGCTGGCTGATGTGGATTCAGGTTTTGTTGTGGTTTTAATGAGTCTGGCTTCTGCTACAGCTGCTTTACAGCAGGAATGAGCTGTTCTACAGATGGACGGATGAGGTGACGAGTCACGCTTGCATTGAAATGTTCTGAGCATGTAACTGATACGGAGGAAGGGTTACATTCTTTAAGTCTTTACTCAAACCGCAAAGTGTCTGCAGACGTCCATCCCAGAACCCCCTCTGTTTTTATCCTTTATTTAGGTCTTTCCCAAAAGTCTGGGTGAGGATTTGGCCGTTGAGTATGTTTGAAAAGTCAGTCTGGTCTCATCCAGCATTCGTAGCTATACCTTCAAAATATAATGTGCCATAATTCGTAGATATCCCAAGAAATAATTTCGTATGTTATCCACGTAATCATGACCGAGGAAGTATAAAGACTGCAAAAACACGCACATAAGTGGATCAGGCCACTGAGAGGCCGCTGTTCAATCCCCATGTGAGAGTCAACGTTGATTTATTTATCACGTAACTTCTTCTTCAGTAACGCTACTTCCGTGGTTGTTTTAACCAGGCAGTAAGAGTGAAGCCAATGCTTCATGTCTTAAACCTGCATTCTCTCTAGTGTCCACCAGGGGGCGACTCCTCTGGTTGTATAGAAGTCTATGAGAAAATGACTCTACTTCTCTCTTGATTTATTACCTCAGTAAACATTGTAAACATGAGTTTATGGTCTCAATCTCTAGTTTCAAGTCTTCTTCAATACAGCATGATGTTCATTTAGTACATTATGGTCCATTTAGAGTCAAACGGACCATAAAGCAGGGGATGCTTTAGGGCGGGGCTACACGGTGATTGACAGGTCTCTACCAGAGACGTATACGGCGTCTCTACGTCACTCCTCCTCAGTCCTAATATGGTCACTTCCTGTTCACTGGTTGCAAAAAAAAACATGGTAGCGGCCCTAATCCAAGATGGTAATGCTGAAATTGTCGAACTGGAGGCTTTAAAACATCAGTTCACAAACCAATGGGTGACGTCACGATGACTACGTCCACTTCTTATATACAGTCCATGGTTTTAACTCAAACCACGATCTCTTACTAAACCCTGACTGAGTACTTTTGTTGCCTAAAGCCAAATAACTTGTTTCCTGTGAAGACGGAAAGCAGAAATTGAATCGTGTTGCTTGACTTTCGTAGAAGAAATTTTGTTAAAATATCATACAAACGGTTGTTTGAGGAAATGTTGGAAAAGTAGATTTTTATCTCTTCTCAGCTTTGCCAACGTTTCTACCTCATCCAAACAGGGATGTGTTCTAGATGATTCCACTCAGGGATTCTTTAAACGTAAAATGTGCACAAAAGGCTACTTACTGTACAGACTAACCACAAGAATGACAAGAAAACGCTTCTACTGTTGTACTGACTGACTTCACTAAATGAGCCCTGCACACACATACAAGTGTTTTCACTTATTCTGGCCGATCACACCTCTGGTCTGGTTGAAGGTGGACGGAGTTATGATGGTAATTAGGTGTTGTAGTGTTGTCACCAGACTCCATGTCCTACCGACAGTAAAGTTGTAATTTGTATCGCCCTGACAGGTGCAACAAGCTAACGAGGTTCAGTGAGATCAGTCTTTTCTCTCCACAGTCCTGAGAAGTCTTACCAGAATAATTCTAATCATCTGTGAGGGACCACAGGTGTGCAGGGCCTTCTAATAAATGGCCTCCAAGAGTACAAACACTAGCAACTACTGCAAACACCCAATGGTCCACCCTCTTATAGCCCTAGCATCTGCCCAAGAAAAGCCAAAGCAACCACTAGGCAGACTGGTAGCTACAACATAAAACCACCAGTACCTTAGCATCCATCTGTTAGTCACCTAGCAACCACCTACAAACATCTCAAATATCATCTCATGCCTCAACACGTTAGCAACACGTTAGCTAGCCCAAGATAACGAGCTACAATAGTTCCCTGAGGGATACACAATAGACTTTATACGTCACTCATTGGTTTGTGGACTGCTGTCTTTAAGCCTTGAGTTTGGCATTTTGGCCGTCGCCATCTTATATATTTTTTTGCAACCAGTGAACAGGAAGTGACCATATCTGGACTGAGGAGGAGTGACGTAGAGACACCGTATACGTCTCTGGTAGAGACCTGTCAATCACCGTGTAGCCCCGCCCTAAAGCATCCCCTGCTTTATGGTCTGTTTGACTCTAAATGGACCATAATGTACTAAATGAACATCATGCTGTATTGAAGAAGACTTGAAACTAGAGATTGAGACCATGAACTCATGTTTACAATGTTTACTGAGGTAATAAATCAAGAGAGAAGTAGAGTCATTTTCTCATAGACTTCTATGTCGTTCCTGCCGTTATTAAGCAACCAAAACCTGAACGCTGGGAAGACGATGATGATGATGATGAAGCGGTAATTTAGCGTAACTGGCTAAACTAACCAAAGGTCAATGGACTCACAGCTTTACTGGCTGATCTTGTCTGTGACTGGCTGACCTGTCAACTGGATGCTGTGACGTCCTTCGATGGAAAAGGTGAAGCAAGTAAAATATTCTCGATTCTGAGCGCGCTTTCCATTGACAACAATGGATTTGAGGGCACAAAATAAACGTGACATGTGAATGACCCCTTTAAATGGCTGCCGGTATTTTATGTGTACGGTAGCCTTCTTTACAAACACTTACATACCCTGATGCTCACACTGTCCCTCTTAAACTAATGATGAACTTAATCGTATAGTTTCCTTGCATTGGCTTCTACACACATTCGCACACAGAAAGTGTTGACGATGCTGTCGGTGCTGGTAGGCAGTGCTATTGCGTTTCCATGGCTCTTTATGTGTCCTGTGTGCAGGAGGCCCCTGCAGGCGGCCAGCCCTCATTATGAAGCCGTTTAAAGCGCTCAGCTGGGGCCGTCACCTGCTTCTCATTGGAAACAGCGGTGGCTGTCTTTTTCTGTTCCTGAAAGGGAAGTGCAGAGCGCTGCGATAAAGTCGACCTGCCTTTGATCTTTACACAAATGTCGTAAAGAAAAAAGAAGCTGTTGTTCGGCTTGATCACTTTTTCCCTTTAACATGACGGAATCGGTTTAACCACGCACACGTGTGGCTGCTGCTGTGAGCTAGCTCGCTGCTAGCTGCTGCGTGGCTACTGAAACAATGCAGCGTTAGAATTTCTCGTGCAGCACGGGACACAGGCGTGACCTGGTGTCGTCATTGACTGGATTTAATTTGAAGGACTCAGCAGTATTTGCTTTCATGTTGCCCTTATAAACACAGTTAAACGGTCTCAACGGAACAGCAACTGAGAACAACTAAACTCAGCTATGAAATCACCACAGCTGAATATTGAAGCTAATTGGTGGTTTAAATCTGCAGTTCCTCTAATGGCCACTAGATGATGACATTGAGAAGCTCCCACTGTAATGGTCAATACAAATATTTCGTGAGCATCCCAAAAGCTAATGTCAATTTTTACGGCTTAAAGGAATAATTCAACATTTCCCAAACTGCAGTTATTTGCTAGAATACAGAGCTGGAGTCAGGACTTGGTTAGTGTAGCTTAGAAGTCAAAAGTGGACAAATAGAAGGCCTCTAAAGGTCTCTCATTTATAGGTTGATGGGATGAAAGTGACTGTCAATTAAGATAATTCAGTAATTTCAGAGGAGTTTTCATTAGTTCAAGGGAATTAATTACTAAACCGAGTGACGATAATAAAGATATTTTGCACACAAAGTCCTGATTGACATTTTGAGTTCCGAAAAATAGTTTGTGTTGTGTTTTTTTGCAGTAAATTGAAAATATATACTTTCCTTCTCCGAGCTCGATAACAACAATGACGGATGAGCAAATAAAATTTCAGTCATCACCGTGGATGAAGCAGCTGATAGTTAACAGATGCTCCTGATGTTCCCTCAGGGAACAATGCAGAGGTTCATTATAGAACTGTGGAAACAAACAATGCTTCAGTAAAGTGCATGTTCTGTACATTAAGCAACGGGACAACAAGGTGAACAACATGTTCATGGTTCAAACCAGGACTAAGTTTCCTGCCATCTAAGTTTGTCTTTTTTCCTCTTATTGAGAAGTTGTTCAAATCATTTTGTCTAAAATTAAATTTCGCTCCAGATCTGCACCCTGGACGCACTTAAAATAAGTCTTCAATTGAATTAATCAGCATTTAGACTACAGCCATGCTAACGGCTCTATGAGGCTGGACTCATTTTAGTGCTTTGAGCTAAACACTAGCGTCAACATGCAAGCATCCTCACAATGATAATGTTAACGTGCTGATCTTTAGCATGTTCACCAACGCTTTTTTTCCCCCAAGAGTGCTCCACCTCCCGCGTTACTGTGGTGCGAATGGCGGATTATCTGGCAATCTGCATTTATCCTGCATTGATACTCTTTATTCATACTTGTGTTGTATAGTGGGAGACCGCTAAGTGGTTAACAGGGCCGTCCTTCAATCAGTGGATCGGTGGTTCGATCCCCGGCTCCGCTAGTCGCATGTCGATGTGTCCTTGAGCAAGGCACTTAACCCCAAAAATATCTCCCGTAGCTGTGCGGTGTATGAATGTGATAGAATCTAAAACCGTCTGTTAAATGACTGTAATGTAATAGTGTAGCATTATATACATTTTATCTTGCAAATTCCTTCATTTATATTTTTGCTTTTATTTCTCCATGCTTATATAAGAGCAACTGAAACGTACAAATTGTCCCCCGGGCATCAATAACGTGTTCGGATTCTGAATTGTTTCAGAGCACGGACAAAGAGTCTTTGATGTGGATAAAGCTGTTGCATTTCACTCATGTAGCGGCTGGCTGGTTAGCTAGCTCGCTTACTAATTCCATAATGCTTTAATGCTACACCGGATACAGAAAATGAGTCCAACAAAGTTGTCACTCATCTGGAACGAGTCTGGTTGAAGCATTACATTTTTATTTTATTTCACTCATTTAGCAGCTGGCTAGTTAGCTAGCCTAGCCATTTCACTTTCATGCTACGCTGGTGAAATGAGAAGTTTGCTTCAGTCAGAAATTTTCTTAGGTTAAGTCAACAAACTTACTTGGTTTGGGTTAAAATGAACCCTTTATGGCGGGGTTAGAGGGGAGGTGGATGGGTTAGTCACGTGAGTCATTAGTGTCCTTAGTCATGTGACTTGGATTAGTTGCTCTTATGACTTACTTATAAGAGCGTGGTTGAGATTAACTTGACTGGCTACGTGGTTTTGTAGCCTGTGTTTTACAGAAAGCTCTCTGTTTTAAGGCATCCTGAGCGCTCAGTGGGGGGTTATTCTCCATTAAAACCAGACAAAAGCAGCTTGAATGGATCGTACTGTACCGCGGAACAAGTACATGTAGAGCTACTCTAAAGATGTAATGAATAACTGGAACATATTGAACAGATTCAACCTCTTGGTACCCTGACAAGCCTTTTTTTAATCCGGTGTGGACCCTCTCTTGGACAGGTCTTCACTGCTCTGACCACAGAGATAATTAGACAGCAGTTACTCTAATTATACCTCTGTGGGCAGAAAACAAAGGGTCAGAACTTATATTTTATTTTATAAGAAAATAGCTGCTTTAGCTTCAGTCTTTTGTAGAGCAGCATGATGAGGATTTAAAGGACCACAGCTGTTGTTAGCACATTACGTAGAAGTCCTATTTACACTTTATCTGTTGCATTTGATTCAAATGTTTCATGTATGTTTTGTAATTGTGCGAAGTCTGGAAAATACAAAATAAAAGCCTCAGCAGCTTTTAAGGTTCAAGGTCTTCAAATGAGTCAAAGGTCTGCATGCAAAACCTGCCCTATACCTCTCTCTCTCTCTCTGTCTCTGTCTCTCTCTCTCTCTCTCTCTCTCTCTCTCTCTCTCTCTCGCTCTCTCTCTCTCTCTCTCTCTCTCTCTCTCTCTCGCTCTCTCTCTCGCTCTCTCCCGCTCTCTCTCTCTCCGTCCTTCCCTCCCTCTCTTTCCCTCCCTCCCTCAGCAGTAGTCTCGTAGCTGCCGAGCTTCATCACTTGAGAGGAACTCTTCAGGCTGCGTGTGTGGAACACATGTATTTGGGATCATGAAGGAACTCTCGCTGCTGTCTCTTTCACGTCTATGTTTCCTCTGTAGTTTTCTGGACGGGGCTCGCGCTCAGGAGGCTGCGGGTGATGGAGAGGATGCTCTCCAGCGGGGGTTGACATGGCAACACAACGGGCAGATTTTTAGCATCCTGAGCCGCGGCTCTCAGTACCGGCCGTCCGGCAGGAGGCAAACCGGGTCGCCCCGCCGCGGTAACCCGGTGGTCGTCCTCAGCAGCGCTAACGAAACGGTCCCGGTCGCGTCCCGGGGCTCCCCGCGGGTCCCCGCTGCCAGCGACACTGCGCAATTGCGCGCGGCGATGCGTCAACAGCCGCGGGCTCAGCAGCCGGCGCCCGGCAGCCACGGACACTCTGCCCCGGTCAGACGGGAGGACATGATGGTCGGAGACGACCCGTACAAGTCTTCTAACTATTACCCCTATTACAACTACTACAACTCGTACTACAGACCCAGACCCAGGACCCAGCACCACCACGGATACGGAACCAGCTACTACCAGCACGGTCCGAGACCAACCTTTCCTCTCTGAATGTTTGTGATCTCCAGGATGAACCAAAGCAGAATCACTTTGATTTAATATCAGTCATCAATGTGTGCCTGTGTCTGTCAATACACCTCACTTTAATTATTGTAATCCAAACAATATTTAATAATCAGTAAAAAATGTATCTTAATTCATCCGTAGTTTATCCTCCATTTAAAGTCGGATTATGAGGCAATAATCCCCCCCACACACACACACACACGCGCGCGCGCCCACCTCTCACACAGACTTTATAGCATTTTGTGTCTCTTTGTAAATTGTTTTAATATTGATCTGAATGTGTTGCTGGTCTTAGGTCTCCCTGATCTGGTTCCTGATGCGTACTACATCCAGACCGGCACCTACATCCAGAGGATGTCGATGTACAACCTCCGCTGTGCTGCTGAGGAGAACTGCCTCGCCTCGTAAGACAACAACACACTTCTTAATTACATCACTCCAATCAATCACTGGACTTTAAAAAAACTACGTTTATAGTTTTATTTATCCAACATTGTCATTGACTGTGAGGTGATGTCACCAACACACTGAATCACTGCTGTCAGCTGATCATCGCTCTGTGATCTTTGACTGAAACATGTGAGGTAGTCCAGTGAAAAGTGAGTTAAAGTTTGTTTTCTATCCTCGAAGCAGAAATGTGTCTCGACCTCAGACCACGGATACTTTATTACTTTAATATTTTAATACTTTAATATTTTATTTTGTTTTTTACATTTGGTTACATTCAGGTCCCAGCTGATATCAAAATATTTAAATTTGCTCGTAATTTATATTCTGTCTTCGTTCTTGTCTCCTCCCCTCCTCTCCTCCTCTTCCCTCCTTGTCTCCTCCTTCTCTCCCCTCCTCCTATCTTGTCATCTCTCCTCCTTCCTCATCCTCCTTTTCTTCTCCCCTCCTTGTCTCTTCTCCTCTTCTCTTTGTCACCTCTCCTACCTCCTCCATCTCTTCTGTCCCCTCCTCTCCCCTGCTCCTCCTCCTCCCTTCCCCCCTCCTCCTCTTCCAGCTCCTCTTCCTCCTCCAACGACTACGACACCAGAGTGTTGCTGCGGTTCCCTCAGCGGGTGAAGAATCAGGGAACAGCTGACTTCCTGCCCAGTAAACCTCGATATTCGTGGGAGTGGCACAGCTGTCACCAGTACGTAGCTCCTCCTCCTTCAGTCTGTGCAGAGTGACCTGATGGATGACCTCTTGTTGTTGTTGTTGTTGTTGTTGTTGTTGTTGTTGTTGTCAGTCACTTCCACAGCATGGACGAGTTCAGCCTGTACGAGCTGCTGGACGCCGACACTCAGACACAAGTAGCCGAAGGTCACAAGGCCAGCTTCTGTCTGGAGGACACTTCCTGTGACCCGGGGTACCACCGCCGCTACGCCTGCACCTCCCACACTCAGGTACACACACACACACACACACACACACACACACACACACACACACACACACACACACACACAGTGTATGCTAACAGGAAATAGGTCTACTCAAGTAAAGTACTACTGACACTTAAAAACGTGCACTTAAGTACAGTACTTTGGTAAATGTACTTAGTTACATTCCACCACTGAGACCAAAAACAGGAACGATCAATCAGAAACACACAGAAAAAAGAAATAACTGAAAGCCGCAGTAAATACGATTGTGAACTTTAAGATATTATAATTGTGTGTGTGTGTGTGTGTGTGTGTGTGTGTGTGTGTGTGTGTGCAGGGCTTGAGTCCAGGATGCTATGACACCTACAACGCTGACATCGACTGTCAGTGGATCGACATCACCGACGTCTCTCCTGGAAAATACGTCCTGAAGGTCTGAGTCTTTTGGAGAAATAATGTCCCGTGTTTTTTTACATTCACCTCTAATCACATTTTGGGTTTAAAGCTATTTATTCGATGTATTTTTTTCATTACTCACAAGAGCACCAAATGTGGATTCGTCCGCTGCTGAAAATAGTCCCCACGAGACGCATTTCCTCCTGTTTGAGTAACGTTTGCTTAAAACTACATGCAGACTTTTAAAGTCATCATTGTATCATATATAATAAGATCATAGAGTGTGTTCAAATACCCATACTACAACTCTCTTTGGTATGTCCTAATTTACAGTATTTCTAAATGCATTATGCCAAAAATACCTGGATGTTCTACTTCATCCGCTGGCATTTTGCAGTCTGTAAGCCAGCATGTTTTTTTCTGGCTATTCTGACCCACAATCCTTTGCACAGCCGATACTGTATATGAGCAAGAGGGTCAGAGTTCAAGGTACCATTGTTTTGAGCAGGCGACAACTTACGGTTCTGAAGAGTGAAGCCGATGCTTCATGTGTTAAAGCTGCATTCTCTCTAGTGTCCACCAGGGGGCGACTCCTCTGGTTGTATAGAAGTCTATGAGAAAATGACTCTACTTCTCTCTTGATTTATTACCTCAGTAAACATTGTAAACATGAGTTTATGGTCTCAATCTCTAGTTTCAAGTCTTCTTCAATACAGCATGATGTTCATTTAGTACATTATGGTCCATTTAGAGTCAAACAGACCATAAAGCAGGGGATGCTTTAGGGCGGGGCTACACGGTGATTGACAGGTCTCTACCAGAGACGTGTACGGCGTCTCTACGTCACTCCTCCTCAGTCCAGATATGGTCACTTCCTGTTCACTGGTTGATAAAAAACCAAAAACATTTTTAACCCAAACAACAATCTTTTCCTCAATCTAACTCAACTGAGTTGTTTCCTGTGAAGACAGGAGTTTATTTTGAAAAGACAGTCTTCATGTAACGAGCTGAAATTGACACGTGTTGCTGGAACTTTGTAGGAAAAATGCACAAAAAATGAGGAGTACATTTTCCATAATATATCATACGAACCGTTGTATGAGGAAGTAGTATGTCCTAATTGAATACATACTGCATTCAGTAGTACCTTTCAAGGGCAGCTTAAAAGTATCCAATTTGGAATCCAGCTTATTTATTTGTAGTGTTAGAGATTTAAATCCACAGTAGGAACCAATGGTCAGAAGGAACTAGGAGAGTGTTGATAATTAGAAATAGAATAAGACCAAACGGATGCGTCTGCTTCAGGAGAGGTGACCTGGTGTCCTGATGACGGTGACTTTGTCCCGGCAGGTGACGGTGAATCCTCGGCAGAAGGTCCCGGAGTCCAACTTCAACAACAACATAGTGCGCTGTGACGTCCAGTACACCGGCACCGCCGCTCACGTCTCCGGATGCACCACCACATCGTGAGTTCATTCATTATCACTGATATTTGAGGCTTATTGCACAAAGACATATGGAGTGTTGATAATTGACAGGTGTTTGTTTCTACCTGGGCTCTATCATCTGTCCATCTGTAATGATCAATACTTCTCTCGGTGCTTTTCCTTTGTTCTTTGGTTTCTTGCAGCCACTGAGATGAATTCTGCAACATGAGCTGAAGAACCAAGACAGACGGAGTGAATGCTGCAGAAGAATGAAGCTTAAAGTTACACGTGAACAGGTTAAAGGGAAAGAAGTGATCACTGTGAGACTCATAAAAAACACCTGAAGCAGATTATTTCAGTCAAAACTAAGCCTCAAGTCAGACGGAGCATTAACTGACATTAGCTTAATGTCTGTGAGACGAGCTGCAAAGTCAATGTTGCACCAGTGATTTGTAAATCTATCTCTGTTTGTGTGTAAAGTACTTTCTATGATCTTAGGAGCTACGAACTCGTTTTAAATTAGTGATTTGAAGTTGCACCATTAAAACTCAGTGTTTCTCGTGTCTAAGTGACTAATTGGGATGACGATGTTTGAAATTGATGGAGAGCGCTGCAGTCGCCGGGCTGCGGGGTTAATTGCGAACTTAACAATGTAACGTCACGTCTACTAAAAGGGCTCGTTGTGCCACTGACAGGCTCAGATGATTAGTATTAGTGTCTCGTTCTGTTGCCGGAAGTTGCAAACACGAGTGAGTTAGTTGCGTATAATACAGAATGCGTAGCTTAGTGTTATCTAAAAGATTTTCACTGTCACGGCTGAATGTTCAGAGCATTTCTATCATGTGGAAAAGGTCTTTGAATTCGATGGCGGCCCGTATTTATTCATTTGAGCCAGAATATACGGATGAAAATCCTCCTTCAACCTGTGACCTCATGCACCACAGAGGAAGAGAGATCGGGACGTGCTGCTGCCCGATATTCCGATTTCGGATCGGGACTTCTCTTTAAACGGGACAGGGAAAGGTCAAGAACAAGGTTTCGGTTCTCTGTCGGGTTCTTTCCATATTGTTGTCAGACACTCATAATAACATCATGTTAAATGAAGGTAGAACGTAGTTAATTGACTATTAATCATGATTTTGGCGATTCTAATTGACGTGATCGACTTGCGATACTTACGTTTAAAATGCTTCGCCCAAAGAAAACTCCTTCATATCAAATGAAGTTCTTCCTAAACTAACAGCCGGCCACCAGGAGGCGATCAACATGTTTTGTCTTTCACTTTTGGGGAGCTGTCATGCAGCCTGTGAAGAACTTTACTGAATGTTGAAGCTACAGTCCAGAGTAGAAAAGTAACATACTGTATATTAGTCTTCTACGTTGTTGAATAACTTGCTTTTATATATGATGATTTTAATGTAAAGTGTCTTTGAGTTTTATGAAAAGCGCTATATAAATAAAATGTATTATTATTATTATTATTATTATTATTATTATTATTAATAACAGACGGGCACAATGAAAAGGCTCTGAAATCAGGTGAAGAAGAACCTTGTTTTATATTCTGATGCAAAGATGTGTACGTTAGCAGGAATGTAGCACAGCACAGAGGTAAAAGCACTGATCTGTTCATTTAAATGTGAAAGTGCAATATTAATATTTTGTTGCTAAAATCAATGAATAATCTCCATAATTATCAAAATAATCCTGGTTGTCATTTTGGCCATAATCGTTGCAATTGCCACCGCAGCTCAATTTTAAAAACAATGTTGTCCCCATTAGTCACTTAGACACATGAATAGAAAATATAAGATGGAAAATAGGGTCCAGGTTGAAAAATAGCAAAGTTCCCCTTTAAGAAGCATCTCTTCAAAAGTACATAACTGTGACATCACCAGCTGTGACTTCACTTCCAAAAACACACTAAACTCACCTGTCGAGCCTTTTGTTCATGTAGTAATTATTCATTTATGTCACGTGAAAAAGTTTACGAAGTTTGGAACAAATGTTGAATATCTGATCGCAAAACTTTACAGACAAAGTTCTGTACATCGTCGGCATAGGGTTTTATAATTTGGAGACTTGTTTTGTAGATTTTTAAATCTTACATCTTCATATCAATAATAAACAGCAAATTGTCCGACGTGTCGGTATTAGCTCTTATACCCTAAACAGGTTATATTATATTAGCATACTAACTTTAGATAGATCGTTAGAGAGCTACGCAACAATCACACCTGGCCGCTACTTATACGAGTCATTATTTAGAACTAGCTAAGAAGTTTTTTTTGTGGTGCAATATCTGTTTTAATTTAGTGATGTATAAAACTCCAAGTAAAAAAAACACTTTAATAAGATTGAATTTACAAACGCGGTGCAACTGGAGTCTTACTTTTTACTGGTTACTTAACGTTTGGCTTTGCGCATCTGTTTCATGTTCAAGTGTTTCTTTTTGTTTAGTTTACTCACAGTCAGGAGAAAGCTTTTTCTGTGATGGTGACATAAAAAGTTTTTCTTGTGATTGAAAAATTATTATTTAAATGAATAAATTATATATTTAATTCTTCCCAATATAGAGAACTTAGTAACTGTGTTTTTTTCTTATTTTCTGATCTTAATGTCCATTAAAAGCATTTTCTCTTGAACACAGAATAATAATCACAACATGGCCTCTCTGGGCTTCTGTAGCTTTATTTTGTACAATATGTGATGTAACTGATGTTTTACTGACATTTTAACATTAATTTAATATTTTGAATTGTAGAATTTTCTGTTTCTGAGCATGTTCTGCTCTAAGCTTCCTGTAAGCTTTCATAATTTCACTAATTATGTTTTTTTTCTGTTTATTATTTCATGTTTTGGTGCTAAAGGTGGTTTTCACTTTGTCATTTTGTGTCCACACACTGAATTTAACCAATAAGAAGGACACGAAAAAGTAACTTCTGTTTGTAAATCCTGCTCGGAGTCAGACTCACAAACTAGCGTGTGTATACTGAGTACACAGTGTGTGTACTTGTACAACCTGTAACCACACACACCTGCAGAGCTGTATGTTATCAACCTGCATCACTGCTTCACCACATTAATAAAGCTTGCTTGAACGTGAACAGTGTTGATGTATTTATATATTTTCAGTGTGCGCACAAAGTGGAAACTAAATATTGTAAAACATACAATATTTTCAAAATATTTTCAAAAGTAAATCATGTACTTTTTACTCCACTACTTAGAGGTACATGTTGTACTTTGCACTGTAGCTACTTCTTCACAGAGGTAAATCATTTACTTTCTACTTCATTACACCACAGAGGTACATATTGTACTTTGTACTGTACTACGTCACAGAGGTAAACTGCACACCTTTCATTGCAGCTGACCGGAAGCAGCCCCCCCCCCCCTCCTCTTTCCTTCAGGACCTTTAGTCTCGTCTCACCTGCGGGAGATTCTCAGAAACACACAACAGGTATCAGTTTCTTTCCATCTTGTATTAAATGTGTTTGGACTTTATATCACTTATGAAATATTAGAACTGGAAACCTCGGAGCTTCACAGCCTGCTGTGGTTTTTAATGCACTTTATCACCTTTTGTTGTAAGTGAAAGTGAAACAAGTCAAAACGGGCACGTGCGGTGAAGGACACAGAGTGTTCACTTCATTATTATTATGTATTTATATTTGATTATATAAGTACATATATAGAATAAGGTCACGCTCTGATTCACGCTCCAACTTAGATTACAGTTTAATTAATGTGCCCATGTGAACTCGAACATGTAATTAACGACCAGCAGAGGGCGCCACTGAGCGGTGATCATAGATTAAGACAGTGATTCTCAACTGATGGGTCGCGGGCCTGTTTTCAGTGGGTCGGGCCTTTGCCTGACAAATCAATTTAAAAAAAGTTGTGATTTTATTTTGAACGGCATTTTTTATGCAGCGGAATTATTCCAGCATTTACAGCACTCGTGATGCAGCTCAGCCAATCAAATATGAGTATTCTGACAAGTTTCCTGACTCAGTGAGATTTACACACCGTGACACACGGGGAGAGACGAGGATACAGAGAGCAGAGCAGGACTGTTGAAGTGTGAGATGTTAAAGTCAAATCAAAGGACATTCTCCAAAAGAGGAAAATGTCCAAAGAGACCAGAGTCATTGGACTCTGACTGGACAGACTCATAGAGGTGAATTCTTCCAACACTGATTTCTCTTTTTAGAAGATGAGAAAAATATAATGTTGTGGCTTTTACACTTCACCCTGAATGAACTGAATTTAAAGCTGCAGGGCAATTCAGTGAAAATAACTTCTCTAAAATGAATTCTGTTACGTAATTTATTTTAGACTTCTTGAAGTCTAAAATAAAATACAAGACACGACCCAAATTATAATATATAATTTGGGTCGTGTCTTGTCATTAAGGGGTGATGGTGGGTCCCGCAGCCAGACCAGTTGAGAACCCCTGTTCTAAAGGGACTCTGATGCTCAGGAACACTACCACTTTAGTCCACAGGGAGCGCCAGAATCAACACAACATTAAAGTTTCTTGTCGTAACTTAAAGTACGTTACGTGACATCAGAGTGAAGCACATGAAGTATTTCTCTTTGTCGTTCTCCTAAACGTTTCATTCCTGTTGTCAGAGCTCCAGGATGTATCATGTGACGGACAGACAGTGTGGTGCCTTCACTGTCCTGGTTTTCCACGCCGTTGTCTTCCTCGTCCTGATACGCTCATGTAGCGGTGAATGACACACATCACTAACACTAACACTCCATGTTAACACGTGAAACACAGCGTGTCAATCAGAAAACCTGTTTGTGTTTCAGGTCAGTCTGAGCCCATCGGTCCATCTCAGCCAATCGTGGCAATGGTCGGTGATGACACCGCTTTGCCGTGTCAGCTGGTCCCCGTCATGAACGCCTTCGTTATGACGGTGGAGTGGGCGAGACAAGACCTGGACCCCCAGTTTGTCCTGCTGTGGCGCGACGGCGAGGAGCTGGCGAGTGAAAAGCACCCGTCGTACAGAGGACGGACGTCTCTGTCCACCGACCGGCTAAAACACGGAGACGTTTCACTGAAACTCTCCTCGGTGAGGATATCTGACGAGGGAAGATACAGATGCTTCGTCCCAGGATTACAGAAGTCTCCCACTGTTCAGCTGGTTGTCGGTAAGTCGGCACATTTTGCCTCTTTAGTTAGAAGTGAGAAGTGCAAGAAAGTTAGCGTCTCATCAGTGAAACCACGTCTAAAGCCTCTCGTCCTTTAGGCGCCGTCTCCTCGCCTCAAATCCTGATGACCGAAACCAGCAACGGCAGCGTGTTGCTGCAGTGCGACGCTAAAGGCTGGTACCCAGAGCCTGAGGTGGTCTGGCTGGACGGAGAGGGCGACCACATCCCTGCTGCACCTGCAGAGACACTCAGAGGTCCCGATGGCCTCTACGCTGTCAGCAGCAGTCTGACTGTGGAGTAGAGAGGCGGCAACTTCACCTGCAGAGTCCAACAGAAGACCACCAACCAGACCAGAGAGACACACGTCCAGGTTCCAGGTAGTTAACCATGTGATCACTGAGGCCACGTCCACTCTAATGGGTTGTGATTTTAATACAAAGAGTTTTAGCATCGTTTTAGAATTAATCTCCGTCCGGCTACACATGCCCAGTGTGCGTGAATGCATATCACATGACTACTCACGCACACCGGGCATGTGCGTGCCGGCGTAAACAGGAAGCAGTTTGGTTGCTTAGTTTTATTGTACTTCCTATAATAAAAGGTCTTGTTTGATACGAAAGGTCTTTCTCTATATTTCTCACACTCGTACACACATTTAGGTACAAGGCTGCAGGTCTCTCTCTCACTCACTCACATTAACTGTACTTTAACTGTACTTTTAAGTCTCTGTCGTACTGGAGAGCAGTTATGCTTTTGTTCCTTTACAGTTTCTTTGTGAACTTCAGAACAAAATAAGCATTAATAAGAGAAAGAAAGTCCTCCGTTTTGTGTCCGTCGTCCTCAAAGCCGCTAACGTGACTTCAGACGTCCGCTCCGTAGGTCTGATAACGCCGCTGGACACGCTGCTCGCTAACCGCTCAAACACCAGCTGCTTCCTCCGCATGTCAGCAGTAGTAGAATTATAAAATGTAGAATTGAACTGGAACTCAAGAGATCCTTTTTATGCTCAACGTGCTGTTCGTTACAATATTCTCCACAATGCCAAAACAAAACAAGTGTAACCGGCCAAACGGCGGTTGAGCTCTGGAGGAGATCTGACCTCTACTGAAGGCATTTGTCTGGTGAACATGTTCTGTGTTTCATTTCAGATCATTCCTTCATGGTCCCGAGTCCACATGTTCTGATTGGCTCTATCATTGGATGTGCTGCGTTGCTGTTTATTCCTGCAGTTTTCTTTGTTGTGTGGAAACGACAACAAAAGAAACGCAGTAAGTCAGAAATAGATCTCACTTCTTTCTAAATGTTCAACGTACTGCTGCAGCCTTTGACTGATTTGAGTTTTAATCCCGTCGGCTTTCTTCTAAAGTAAAGTATTATGGTGGACGTCTACAAATTCATCTTCTACTTTGGAATAAGTTTATATATATTTGAGTCTTTTATTAACACCAGCTGGTGTTTTTAAGTTGTGTAATTTCTCCGTTCATTACGAGCTTCATCAGTCTCTCTTCTCACAGAAACCAAGAGGAGCCTCGAGGATGGAGCTGAGCAGACAGAGGAAGTGAAGGAGGTCACATCTAATGGGGACAACACAGGAGACAGAGAACGTGTTTCACTTTTGGCAGAAATAGAAGAAGAGAACAATGAGACTGAATTGATTGAAAGAGAAACAAACCGAGTTCAGCTTGTGACAAAACCAGATGGGGAAGAGAAAGAAGAGAACAATGTGGAGAGTAGAGCGGAGGAGATACCTCTGATTCCAACAGAAGGAGAAACGCACCAAAAGCAGGACATGAAGAACGAGGGTGAAGGAGGGCAGACAATGAAACCAGTAAAAGAAGATTCAGGACGTTCACTGGAGCTGGTGGAAGACGGACAAAAAGAGCAGCAGCCAAATGTCCATGCAGCTCAGGAGGTATGGAAAGAAGAAGAGACAAACCAAGCGCCAATGAACAATGTGGATAAGAAAGACGTAAAGAAGAAGAACAAGAAGGAAAAGGTAGATTCTGGACGGAAGGAAAAGAAGAAGCTGCAGGAGAACCGGAGAGAACGAAAGCAACAGGAAGTAGAAAGACGGAGGCGGCAGATGCAGGAAAGAGAAGAGATGGAGGAAGACAACATAGAGCTCAAACCATGGGAAGGAAAGGAACATCTTTTAGGAGACCAAAAACAGGAGGGGAGGAAAGAACAACATGAGGATGCAAAAGTAGAAGATCAGGAGGGAAAGCAGAGGAACATCACGAGAACGAAAGAAGAGAAACAAGAGGAAAAACTGAAGGAGACAAAGAAAGAGAAGGACGAGAATAAAAAGACGCTTCAATCAGAGCTCAAAACACAGGAAATATTTGCCGTCAAAGATCAGGAGGGAAACCAGAGTGATATTACTAGAACCACAGAAAGGAAAGAAGAGAACCAAAAGGAGACAGAGGAAAGGAGGGATGTCAATGTCAAGGAGTCAGAGGAACAAGGAAATATACAGATGGTTAAAGACAACGTAGAGCTCAAACCACAGGAAGAAAAGGAACATCTTTTAGGAGACCAAAAACAGGAGGAGAGCAACGCAGAACATGAGGATACGAAAATAAAAGATCAGGAAGGAAACCAGAGGAACATCACGAGAACGAACGAAGAGAACCAAAAGGAAAAACTGAAGGAGACAAGGGAGGGGAAGGATGAGAATGTCAAAGATCTCAAAACAATGGAAGGAGATACCATCAAACAAGAAGCAGAACATGAGGATGAGAAAGGAAACCAGAGGAACATTAACACAGTGACAGAAAGCCTAGAGGTGCAAATCAATGAGGAATCAAAGGAGGGTGAGATGGAGAGGGGTGACAGAGAGACTCCATCAGTCAGTGGGGAGGTTACAGCAAGGCCAGACCAGAAAGTGCATCAAGAGACAACAACAAGGAGACAAAACCTGGAAGACAAAGAGCTCCAACCAGAGGAACAACAGGAGGAGGAATCTCAGAGAGATCAGGAGGAATCCACGAAGGGGGTGAAGGTGCAACAACTGAACGTAGAGAAAGAAATCAGAGAGCAGCCGGAACTCTCAAAGCTCCTCACAGTGAAGGAACTTCAGCATCAAGAAGCATCGCAGGAGGAGCCGATGGAGACCAGCAGTCCTCAAACTCAAAGAGATGTCAACAGAGGAGAAAAACATAAAGAGAACGAGCTCCACGTAAACCGGCAACAGACTGACATGAAGAGGCGACGGCGAGAAAAGGGCGGAGCGAAGACACGGAAGACTTTCAAGAAGCTAAAAGAGAGTCTGGGAGAACATGAGCTAAAAGAGCTACTGAGGGAACGAGAGCTAAAAGAGCTACTGAGGGAACGAGAGCTAAGAGAGCTACTGAGGGAACGACAGCTAAGAGAGCTACTGAGGGAACGAGAGCTAAGAGAGCTACCGAGGGAACAAAATGGGGATCTGATAGAGTTCCAAGAAGGAGCAAACACGGAGCAAGAAGTGAGAAACGAACCTCAAGTCTCAGATTGGAATTCACAACAAGATCAAGATTAAGCACCTATGGGTCAGGAAGACGAACGGGACGAGCAGATGGAGTCTTAGAAAAAAAAAAAAAGAGCTGTCATGAGAAAAGTCAAAGAAGGAGAAGGAGGACGCTGTTTACCACAGAGTAGTGCAGCGATGACTGAACACTGTGGAGCTAATTTACCTCTATTCACAGAGGGAAAGATCATTCACAATATTGGTTTATTCAACCCTTAAGAGATGCAGAGGTTCACTCACAGACACTGGGCTTTTTATTATCATTTATAGGTTAATGACGTGCTCACAGGCGTCAACCTCCGGTTCTAAAAAGTGAAGCTAATACTGGACTTTCTTGAAGCTGCATTCTCCTCTCTGCTGGAGACCCAGGACGTATTGCTGGACCCGCTGGAGGGAAGGGAGGCACGGGAGAACCAGAACCAGGACTGAGAGGGGCAGACTGTCAGACCTGCTGCAGTAGAATGAGAGGTTTTCTAAAGAGAGTCTGGTGCTCAGAAACACTACAGCTTTAGTCCACAGGGGGCGACAGAATCAACACAACATTAAAGTTCTTTGAAGAACCTTTAACATCTGAGTTATACAACACACACACACTTACATTGATCAACATCATGCGGCAGCAACTGTTTAGTCATCGATAAATGTAACTGTAATTTAAGACATTCTGTAATCTGTCTGCTAACAAGTGAATCTGCAGAAGTCTAATGCTAAGAACTTCACTAGAACAAAACCCAAAGTCTCTTCCATCAGACTCAAACAATCCTGGTTTGAATAAAACCTCAACAGTCAGAGGACGAGTTGCTGATGCAGAGCAGCTTTATAGAAGTTAGGTACCAGTTCTCCGTCTCTACACTTTGTTTTTAAATGCTTACACACTCATATGACACATAAAGCACAATTAGTGTGCATGTGTTGCACTGATTTGTTGTAGAGAAAATAAAGGTTTTGTTTCAACAGATATGTTTGTGTTTCTGCATATTTCTGTCGACTTGAGCTGTAGTTTAGCAGGATATCTGAGGTGTTTTTGCTCTTTGGTGTGTTCTTTAGTGAAATGATGTTTTGAGATAAACCCCTGCATTGAGCCTGTCTGAACAGTGTGAGAAGGTTCCACTAGATGGCCCCGCTGAGGTCGAACTGGGCTGATGAGCGTTAAACCAGTCTGGACCACAGCAGAAGTCCACAGTCTGTTATTATGGAAACATGTATTTATAGACTCGTCTCTGCTCCTGACAGAACCAACACTTATGTAAGTGAATGTGTGACGTTAAAGGTCTGATTCTGGAGGAAGAACGAGGCCCTCTGAGTCTGAGTCTAATGTTTAGATATAAAATACAATCACATCAATATAAACATCAGAAACAGTAACTATAGTTAGGATTAAAATAAGTTTTCTCTGCAGTAAAATAAACCCAGAGTTCTCCAAAGTGTTCTAAAATGAGCAAATACGTTTTATTTTAATAGATTAAGACGTTTCAGAATATAAATTATAATCATCAGTGGTGTATTTTTTATATCATTCTCATCACTTTTATTGTCCTGGCCGGTTTTAACAAACTAAAAACATATAAATAGTGGTTCAAAATGAAGATATAATTGATAACTTTGAGTAATAAAATGAAACGTTGTGATTAATCTGTGTTTCATATCAGGATTCATGTTTTCAATGAGAACTAAATCCTCTGAACAGAAGTTGTGTTGTAGTTTTTATTCTGAGGATAACGGACCGATGTAACGGCTCCTCTTCCTCTGCAGAGATCGTCTATTGAGACGATGAGTCACCTGGAACAGAACAATATATAAATAAAACCAGAGACTGAAGTTAAACCTTCAACAGAACTTATTATCAAATATGGAGATTAACTTTACCTTAATGTGAATACTCAAAAAATAAAGATATAATAATGAATATATAAAAATGGCTCCACATTGATGAACTACAACATTAATATGCTCATTAATGATAAAAACAGATATTATCATTTTATACTATAACATTTTGAAACGGGCCATTCTCGCATCATGAGTACTTTTACTTTTGTCACTTAAAGTACATTTAGCTGATAATACTTTTGGAGTATTTTAAGAGTATTTCTACTGAGTACTTCTTCCACCATTTCCTTTGTAATTTTATAATGACTTACAGGATCTTTATTTTTCCTCACAGTGGTGGTAATGGGCTTCCATATAAAACATACCGTACACACACATAAAAAACACACACAATACACTCTTATTTGCAGGTGTAAAGCTAAAAATGTAGTTCTTATGAACAGATGTGTTCCTCACTAAACGTGGTCGGAGTGAGACCTCTTCTCGTTCCCTTCTCCTCCATCTTTGCTTCCCATATGTCAAAGTCTTTGTGCTTTTCAAGACGGAGAGAAAACACACACAGCTGGAGCCAAGGATCGGTCCTAGAGCTAGCATCTCAGCTAGCATCGTAGCCCATCCTCAAGCTAGCTCCTTCTCCTCGGCCGCCTGTGACTTCCATACAAAAAGGTACAGAACTGTCCGTTAACCGGGAGAAAACAGCTGCTTATCCACCGGAGGCTGACCGTCTTTTTATTTCATGTATTCATTTTTTTACCTGAGCTTTTCTGTTCTGACCAAATTTTTCCAGCTGGCTAAGTCGGTTAGCTTCCACGTTAGCTTCTCTGGATGCTAATGCTATCTAAGCTAATTAGCCTCCCGCTGCTTCACGTGCAGGTATTAACGGATTAAAATGAGCCGTTTGAGGACAACTCTCGATGTTTTCTCCGGTTAAACACACATTTTAAATGATTCTGTCCTCATTGTTATCTAGTTACTAATATAATATAAAGTAGTATTTTTAATTATGTGGAAATGAAGTAAAAAAAACACCCATGTTAATGTTATTTTAATCTACTTTTTATTTTTTTATTTCTCTAAATGTAATGTATTTGTATCTTTGTCATAAAAACAGAAGATATAGTTATTTATTATATTATTATTATTATATATAATATGTATTGTATATAAGATATTCAGTCGAATAATAACCTTAAATAGTAACATGGCAGCACGAGACTGTGCTTATTATAACATTAAAGTTAAATTACTAATTAAACATCTTTCATTTGTGCATTTCTACTGTTCAGCAGGTCGTTTTCAAGCTTTTGATTAAATACAAGTTAAGAGTTTAGTGATGTAGTTAATATAAATATCACATTATTGATATATACATAGTTTTTCTGATATATATATATATATATATATATATATATATATGTATATGTGTCAATATATAATAGAGAGAGAGAGAGTCAGAATACTTTCTATTTCTCTGTAAAAGTTAAAACTAAAGTAATCCAGATGTTTTCACCTCATCAGGTCTGTTTTAAACATGTGACACAAAGAAATGAGTTCTTAATGCCGTTCATTTTAAATAACTGGATTAAAATAGTGTAATAAGAGAACCCACAGCAGCACGAATGAGATCATGAACATCTCACTGTAGCTTTAAACACAATTAACTTCAATATAAATACAGAAAACACCAGAATAAAACTAACCACAGAGCTCATAAGAACTCTTCTGTCACATATGTTGATGACTTCCTGGTTTGGTTTCAGATTTTAAAGTAGAATTGTTAAGTATATATGTTTATAAAACTCTTATTGTGCTTTCAGTAATGATTGTAATCAGGATGTTATGAAGACTTCATTTCTTCTCTTTGCTCTCGTGGATCTTTTCATTGTAGATAAAATAACCTGTTTCTCTCAATAATCCTCAGACTTCACTGGAAAGAAGTTAAAAATAAAACCTTCCTCTTAAAAAGAAATGATGTGAACTGTTGACAGAGAGGTTTAGACTGTCAACAACAACAAAGACAACAACTTTATTTTCTATTCCCTTCACCTCCACTGAAATTGAGCGTAGACGGATGTTTATGTATTTATTTATGTATATTTTATATCTGACTTACGTGTTTTATCGTGTTAGCTCACAAGCTAGTTCATCCTGCAACCCGAGCTACAGCGCTAACTGATGCTTATAACATTTAACAGACCAGGAGATGCTGTTATATTTAATTCCACTGTGTAGAAAAGAGGATAAACTCCTGAAACTCCTTGACTTTGCTCCAAAACATTTGTCTCAGACTCGTCAGCTGTTCACATAAACACAGAATGAGTCGAGTCTTATTTTTAGTCTTTTCAGGCCTCAACTGTTGTTTTCTCAAAAGCTGCAATCACAGGGTTTTATTTTGGCGGGGTTTTAGTCCTGCGGTGTCCACTCAGCTCTGTGAACATCCGGAGACTGTGAGAGGAAGTTTGATTTATAAAAACATGAAGAAGAGTCTTCACAATGTGTGTAATCGCTGTGGCTGTTATATACAGTGGGTACGGAAAGTATTCAGACCCCTTTCAATTTTTCACTCTTTGTTTCATTGCAGCCATTTGCTAAAATCAAAAAAGTTCATTTTATTTCTCATTAATGTAACTCAGCACCCCATCTTGACAGAAAAAAACAGAAATGTAGAAATTTTTGCAAATTTATTAAAAAAGAAAAACTGAAATATCACATGGTCATAAGTATTCAGACCCTTTGCTGTGACACTCATATTTAACTCACATGCTGTCCATTTCTTCTGATCCTCCTTGAGATGGTTCTACTCCTTCATTGGAGTCCAGCTGTGTTTAATTAAACTGATTGGACTTGATTAGGAAAGGCACACACCTGTCTATATAAGACCTTACAGCTCACAGTGCATGTCAGAGCAAATGAGAATCATGAGGTCGAAGGAACTGCCCAAGGAGCTCAGAGACAGAATTGTGGCAAGGCACAGATCTGGCCAAGGTTACAAAAGAATTTCTGCAGCACTCAAGGTTCCTAAGAGCACAGTGGCCTCCATAATCCTTAAATGGAAGAAGTTTGGGACGACCAGAACTCTTCCTAGACCTGGCCGTCCAGCCAAACTGAGCAATCGTGGAAGAAGAGCCTTGGTGAGAGAGGTAAAGAAGAACCCAAAGATCACTGTGGCTGAGCTCCAGAGATGCAGTAGGGAGATGGGAGAAAGTTCCACAACGTCAACTATCACTGCAGCCCTTCACCAGTCGGGGCTTTATGGCAGAGTGGCCCGACGGAAGCCTCTCCTCAGTGCAAGACATATGAAAGCCCGCATAGAGTTTGCCAAAAAACACATGAAGGACTCCCAGACTATGAGAAATAAGATTCTCTGGTCTGATGAGACCAAGATTGAACTTTTTGGCGTTAATTCTAAGCGGTATGTGTGGAGAAAACCAGGCACTGCTCATCACCGGCCCAACAGTGAAACATGGTGGTGGCAGCATCATGCTATGGGGGTGTTTTTCAGCTGCAGGGACAGGACGACTGGTTGCAATTGAAGGAAAGATGAATGCGGCCAAGTACAGAGATATCCTGGAAGAAAACCTCTTCCAGAGTGCTCTGGACCTCAGACTGGGCCGAAGGTTCACCTTCCAACAAGACAATGACCCTAAGCACACAGCTAAAATAACAAAGGAGTGGCTTCGGAACAACTCTGTGACCCAGCCAGAGCCCTGACCTAAACCCAATTGAGCATCTCTGGAGAGACCTGAAAATGGCTGTCCACCAACGTTCACCATCCAACCTGACGGAACTGGAGAGGATCTGCAAGGAAGAATGGCAGAGGATCCCCAAATCCAGGTGTGAAAAACTTGTTGCATCATTCCCAAGAAGACTCATGGCTGTACTAGCTCAAAAGGGTGCTTCTACTCAATACTGAGCAAAGGGTCTGAATACTTATGACCATGTGATATTTCAGTTTTTCTTTTTTAAATAAATTTGCAAATATTTCTACATTTCTGTTTTTCTGTCAAGATGGGGTGCTGAGTGTATTAATGAGAAATAAAATGAACTTTTTTGATTTTAGCAAATGGCTGCAATGAAACAAAGAGTGAAACATTTAAAGGGGTCTGAATACTTTCCGTACCCACTGTATATGTATGTATGTATGTATGTATGTATATATATATATATATATATATATATATATATTCTGCTTACATGTGAACACATCATGATAACGTTATAATGTACCTTCAGCCAGTACTCATGTTCACTGAGCAGAGCCTGAAGGCATCATCATGTAACTGAAGTGAACCTCTGTTGGTTAGCCGTTAGCGGTGCTGCTAACGTTACTAGCTCTCCTGTTGGTTAGCCGTTAGCGGTGCTGCTAACGTTACTAGCTCTCCTGTTGGTTAGCCGTTAGCGGTGCTGCTAACGTTACTAGCTCTCCTCCTGTTGGTTAGCCGTTAGCAGTGCTGCTAACATTACTAGCTCTCCTCCTGTTGCTTTAAACACTGATTGGTTGTTTACAATGAAACATGATCAGAGACTAGGAGGAGAAGAAGGAAGGAAAGGGGAGGAGAAGAAAGGAAGGAAGGGAAGAGGGGAAAGGAGGAGGAAGGAAGGAAAGGAGGGGGAGGAGGAGAAGGAAGGAAGGAAGCGAGGAGGATAAAATATAATATATGTATATATGAAATGATCTATATTGATAGAAGATTAAAAACAAACATGCCGATCACACATTTTGTCCATTTTCTGCTCGACTAAACAACTGAATCAAAGATGTAATCATCCTGAATTCCTGTCAAAGTGCTCGACAATGTTCTTCTGTTCTTCTGACTGACAGAAGCTCCGTGTTCTCAGTGTTAGTGGACATGATGGAACGGGATCAGTCCTGATTATCCTGCTGATCTCAACAGTTTCACTGGAACACGTTTCACATTCAGCCTTTTGTTTGATCGTCCCCTCACCGTTTCCTCTTCTTTCACTCAGCAGCAGTTTGTCGTTGGAAAAATAAACTTCTGTTCTCAGTTTTCCTGCAGCTACTTCCTGTTTATTTATTCCTGCAGCAGTAATAACCCAAAACCACAGACTGTTTATAAGAAGTGGACGAAGTCATCGCGAGCCATGTTTTAATTTTATCAGCCAGTGAACAGGAAGTGACCATATCTGGACTGAGGAGGAGTGACGTAGAGACGACGTATACGTCTCTGGTAGAGACCTGTCAATCACAGTGTAGCCCCGCCCTAAAGCATCCCCTGCTTTATGGTCTGTTTGACTCTAAATGGACCATAATGTACTAAATGAACATCATGCTGTATTGAAGAAGACTTGAAACTAGAGATTGAGACCATAAACTCATGTTTACAATGTTTACTGAGGTAATAAATCAAGAGAGAAGTAGAGTCATTTTCTCATAGACTTCTATACAACCAGAGGAGTCGCCCCCTGGTGGACACTAGAGAGAATGCCGCTTTAACACATGAAGTGTGTTATCGTCTGCAGCTGCTGGTGAGGCCGATGATGATGGTGTGAAGATGGAGGCTCCTGAATACCTGGACCTGGATGAGATCGACTTCTCTGATGATTCAGTGGTCAGTCGTCATTTAAACATGAATATTAGATTCTAGCCGTCATGGAGGAGGAAGTAGAGTTTTAGTTTCAGTCTGTACTTAAAGTAAAACAACTCAAATCTAAATATAACTTCATCTCTCTCTGCAGTATTCTGTGACGTCTCTGAAGAGCATCCCAGAGTTGTCCAGGAGGAGTGATGGCCCGGCCGAGGACAGACCAGGTAACCACGTCTTATTGTGAAAGGGTTTTAATTTCACCTTTTATGTAAACAGGAGGAAAAAAGACTCGCTGAGAATTAAAAAAATGTATTTTTTCAACAGCGTCCTGACCGAAAAAAATGTAAAATCAAACATATAATCAATTTAAAATAGAATAAAATAAAATTACAGAATTATTAGACATCAAAAAACTTTCTTTAACTATTTTTGTAGTAGGATGTAGTTCAGAAGGAAGCAATCTTAAGGTTTTAAGGCCTACGGTTCAATAAAACGTTTTATATAGATTTAAAGACTAGCAGGATCCTGTTGAGCCAGTCTGTCTGCTAAACTGTTGTATCGTCTAAAGATACCGTGAGTTATTTTATTGAGTTTCCTTTTACTGAATTTGAGTTAGAGTGAGTATTGTCTAGGGCTTTTATTGTGAAAGGTCAGAACAGAAGGAGTGGATATCTGGTCTGAGATGTCTGTTGTCAAGGTTGAAAGTATCAATAAAGTTTGATGTATTGGTTCAGAACAAAGAGCCTTTGTGTTGTTGTTGTAAACTTATTGATTATATGTCCAACGTGATTGGTTGATGCTTTTATTAGCGGTGAGAAAGCTCAGAAAACAAACGACTAAAACTGAAGTATTTTAAAAGTAAGACCAGAATCACCTGTTGTCCCGCCTCCTCTTCCTGCAGCTCCGGCCATCAACTGGAGTCGCAGCGTCTCCTCCCTCGGCGGCGGCGGTGGGATCAAACCCACGGGGCTCACCGAGGCTCACGGTAACAAGTTCCGACCCGTGAAGAGGGTCTCGCCTCTCAAGCACCAGCCGGAGACCACCGACTCGGACTCGGACGGTAAAGTCCAGGTGGAGCCGGCGGAGGAGGCCGGTAAGGATGAGCCCGACTCGGACAAACCAACCCAGGCCTCCAGCTCCAAGGAGGCCAAGGGGCCGAGCGGTGGTGGAGGAGGTGGAGGAGGAGGAGGGAACAACCCCCAGGCTCTGTTCGGGGAGCTGGAGCACTACGATCTGGACATGGACGAGATCCTGGACGTGCCGTACATCAAGTCCAGCCAGCAGATGTCCACGCTGCCCCGCGTCGCCCACGACAAGCGCTCGGTGACGGGGAGCAACCTGGGCGGAGGAGGAGGAGGAGGCTCCAGCAACCTAGGAGGAGGAGGCACCCTGGAGAGGAGCCGAGGAGGAGGAGGAGGAGGGATGAAGAGCTTGGCGTTGCCCCACGGAGAGCCTCTGAGCCTGGGCAGCAGCAGCTCACAGACTCAGGTACTCTTTAAGACTATTAATCTGAAAAGGAAATATACATCTGGCCTTCAGAGTAAAAGCATGACATTTGTAATTCTGTTGACACATTTAATTTGTACATTTCAAACACGTTTGGTAAAAAAGGATTCACACAATGAGTTCTGGTGATGAACACTGAATGTAAACATAACTTTTGTTTCCAGTAAACGTGTTTCATCACGTCGTGTGATTCATGTAATCTTTGTTATAATGAATCTTTGAATCATCCGTGATGTGTTTCCTGCAGTACTGCGTTCTGTCTCCGGTGAAGTGGTCCGACCTCAGGAAGTCCAAGTCCATGGATCCAGACCTGCACCTCCTCCACCGCCCACCAGCAGGAGGAGGCTTCCAGTCAGAGCTGCTCTCATCGGGACTCCTCAGCTGCTCCTCCTTCTCTGATGCAGGTAGGACCTGTGTGTGTGTGTGTGTGTGTGTGTGTGTGTGTGTGTGTGTGTGTGTGTGTGTGTGTGTGTGTGTGTGTGTGTGTGTGTGTGTGTGTGTGTGTGTGTGTGTGTGTGTGTGTTTTTTTTTCACTTCATGATTTAACTTGTTTAAACTACTTCCAGACAAGCTGCTGTCGGCTCGGGTCTACCCAGAGTCTCAGAGCCAGAGGCCGGGCGTGGAGCCTCCAGGAGGCCCGGGCATGAAGTTCCCCAAGCCGGGCAGGCAGGACGCCTCCAAGCCCTGGGCGTCTGGACCACCAGGAGGAGGAGGAGGAGGAGGAGGAGGCGGCAGCAGCGTTGGTCTGCCGAGGGGGTTCGGAGGAGGAGGACCAGGAGGGGAGGTGGACGAGGAGACCAAGAAGAACCAGAACATCATCAACATCGTCAGAGAGGGACAGATCTCTCTGCTGGTGAGTAGGAGGTCCTCACCTTCACATTTGATGTTTGTTTGTTTGTTCCTCTTCTTCACCTCCTCCTCCTCCTCCTGCAGCCTCACCTGGCGGCTGACAACCTGGAGCTGATCCTAGACCAGGACGGGAACAACCTGCTGCACGTCTCAGCCTGTCAGGGTCACGCTGACTGTCTGCAGCACCTCACCTCTCTGATGGGGGAGGACAGCCTGAACGAACGCAACAACCAGCAGCTCACCCCCGCTGGGCTGGGAGTCAAGGTGTGTGTGTGTGTGTGTGTGTGTGTGTGTGTGTGTGTGTTTACTACCAACATGACAACATGAAATTTTATTTTTCCTGAAATACAGTTTGAGGCAGCATTTTTTTAAATGAATTATTTGATATTTATTATTATTGTTTGTATTTAGTTTTATTCCATTTTATTTCATTATTAGTCACAGAGTGACTTCTTGATTTAACATCAAATGGCCGATCACTTTAACCAGAATAATGCTTTTATTTTGAAGCCGGTTCTTTCACGCTCTTACCGTAATGCCTAGTAGAAACGCGCACCACAAACCGTTTGTTTGGTTGTGACCGTCTTTTTCTTAGTTCAGGCTGTCGTCTTTCACTGATGTTTATCGTGTCATCCTCAACCTTATTTCAGCCTTATTTACCTTATTTTATCTGCTTAATTTAATCCTCCATCCGGCACCTGCGGGTGGAAATGTTCAGAACAGAAAACATGTGTCAGGACGTGCAGACGTTTGATTGGCTGTTGGCAGCCGGTCAGTGAGGTCATTGACATCAGCGTTGTTGGCAGCGGGACGTTCACCAGTCGGTCCTGTTGTGTTTGTGCTGCTGTGGAAACCAGGCTGTTGATTGGCTGCCAGACAGGAAGTGTGTTATCTGGAAACAAGCCGGGCAGCTGAGTCCTGATTGGTTCTTATCAACAGGCCTCTTGTTTATTCACTCAGATTAAGTGTGTGTGTGTGTGTGTGTGTGTGTGTGTGTGTGTGTGTGTGTGTGTGTGTGTGTGTGTGTGTGTGTGTGTGTGTGTGTGTGTGTGTGTGTGTGTGTGTGTGTGTGTGTGTGTGTGTGTGTGTGTGTGTTACAGAACGGTCATCTGGAGTGTGTGAGGTGGATGGTGAGTGAGACGGAGGCCATCGCTGAGCTGAGCTGCACCAGAGAACATCCCAGTCTGATCCACTACGCTGCTCGCTATGGACAGGTAACACACACGTTAACATGTTTCACACACGCACACACGTTAACATGTTTCACACACGCACACATTGACAGGTCTCTACCAGAGACGTATACGCCGTCTCTACGTCGCTCCTCCTCAGTCCAGATATGGTCACTTCCTGTTCAGTTGTTGTGAAACACAACATCTCTGTGATTTGAAGTGTGGTTGTTTGACTTCAGGGTAAAACGTCTCCGTCTCTCTGCAGGAGAAGGTGCTGCTGTGGTTGCTTCAGTTCATGCAGGAACAGGCGATCTCTCTGGACGAAGTCGACCAGAACGGAAACACAGCGGTCCACGTGGCGGCTCAGTACGGACACCTCACCTGTATACAGGTGAGTGACTCTAAACCTGCTGCTTAATGTAAACCTTTTAGTTTACCTGGCTCTGCTCCCGCTTATCGTGACGGAGATTTAGTTCATTGTAACAATGTGACGCTCATGTTTCCTGCAGAGTGTTTTTAATCCTCAGGCGGATGTTATCAGCCCCGTCTGCTTCCTGTTGGCTCGCCGGGCCGACAATCGGTTCATTATTTCAATAAAAGCAGTTCCTTCTCAGCAGGGATCTGTGCTGTGAGTTTAAAGCTCTTTCTCTCGTGTCTTAGACTCTGGTGGAGTACGGCTCCAACGTGACGGTGCAGAACCAGCAGGGGGAGCGGCCTTCCCAGAGTGCCGAGCGGCAGGGACACACCACCTGCGCTCGCTACCTGGTGGTCGTGGAGACCTGCATGTCGCTGGCCTCGCAGGTCGTTAAGCTCACCAAACAGCTCAACGAGTAAGTTACTGTAGTTCTTACACTTATCAGCAGTGTTTCACCATCTCTCCATTGTTCCCGTTAAAAGATTTAACTAACTGAAGCTCTGGTCATACGGTGAGAAGCAGCTGTAGATAATCACGTATGCTTTCATTTCTTTAAACAGATTTAATTCAGCTATTAGACGGTTTTTAATCAAACTTGATTTACATCCAAGTTTGTCGGCAGAATGAATGACGTCTGAATGACGTCAGGAGCAGACGTCTAAGACCTGCTTTTAAACCCCAAAGTCTTGCTCTTCACTCCCTGATTGTACACACGCACCGCATGATCCTTTGACGTCGTGTCAGCTAGTGAAGACGACGTAAAGTTTACAATTTCTCACAACTGTAAATCCAAAATAATCCATAGAGGAACAACCTTTAAAAACATTTGGAACAACTGGAAAAAAAACTGTTTGTCAGAATCCACACGTCAGGCTTTCAAAGATTTGTAAATGCAGCGCTGCTTGAGGCTCAAATAAACCGATTTAGTTGTGAATGTATTGCAATAAACGGATCAAAAGGATGCAGAAACAATGACATAACGATGCCGATTGGTAAAAGGTTTGGATTCATGCTAACGCTATGCTAACGCTATGCTAACGTCGTAGCTGCTCCATCAATCGTTAACGCTGCTGTTTGTCACGCAGACAGGCAGCAGAGAGGACGACTCTACAGAAACAGATGCAGAGACTGATGGACCCCAACAAGGCTGAGGGGACACCTTCCAGATCCCCCAGGTAGCACACACACACACACACACACACACACACACACACACACAGACACACAGAAACTCTCTATCCTGTTTTTTTACAACTACATTTCCCATGAGTCTGGAGTTCATATAGTTCTGTAACGTTTGAAATGTGGATATTTTTGC
Organism: Anarhichas minor; assembly: GCF_050575085.1. Classification (NCBI taxonomy): domain Eukaryota; kingdom Metazoa; phylum Chordata; class Actinopteri; order Perciformes; family Anarhichadidae; genus Anarhichas; species Anarhichas minor. The sequence continues at coordinate 119,702 of NW_027466541.1, read as the reverse complement.
ACCACGATCATCTATTGTGACTCCTACAAAACCCTGAAGTTCAGTCAGAGTGTCTCCTCCTTGTTGTCACGTGACTGTTGGTCTCAGATGAATCAATCATGACGTCATAGTTTCTCTGAGGAGCTCACAGTTTAATGTTTTTACACAATCTGGTTAAAGTGAACACTTTATTAGAGACACTTATAATGAGAACATGAAGAATAAAATGTTTTCATGGAATATCACAACTTTACGCTTTGATTCGGTTTCTTTTTCATGACGGAAGCGTTTGTAACACATGATGTGTTCAAGGACCGTCGGAAAGATGAACATCTGACGACAATGACCTCCCAGCTGTGTAGTTTTGGCCGTTTATAGAAAACATGCTTTTCCATCCCAACGGAGGGTTTTTGGGGTTCAGAAGGTTTAAATTCAACCACCTGAACCAGCTGTCAGACCACAAGCGTGTACAAGTACGGTACCAGTACTACAGCAGCTTTAAAACGTTATTTAATACAATACTTTTAACTGTATTCAAGACTCCTTCAGAGCAGTTTAACTTCACTTTTATCAAAAACGTTAGTTCTCCCTGTAAAAGCCTGTTCTACTATTATAAACAGTAGTATTATTATGTAGTTTGTAGTTTGTTTGTTATTAATAGCGTCCACGTAGAACATGTAGAAGTAAAGGCTCGTGTCTGTCTGTCTCTCTGGACTCCAGCTCCCATCAGCCCTCGGGGGAGGCGTGGCCAGAGATGATGTTGACGGCGGAGGAGACTCCAGGCGACGGCTGGTTGGTCCGTCAGGGAGGGGTGGGCCCGACGGGCAGACCGGGGCCCTCGGGGGCCTCAGCTGCCTCGGGGCCCTCGGGGGCCCGCAGGACGGGGCTGGTGGAGCGGAGGGAGCTCAAACTGGCGAGACTCAAGCAGATCATGCAGCGCTCGCTCAGCGAATCGGATTCGGACGGGTATCCACCGGAGGAAGGTAAAAACCCAGGAGCCTCGGCCTCCGGCACGCTGCGCCCCGATAGGCCGTCCCACCTGCCAATGACAGAGGAGGAGCCGGAGTCAAACCACCTCAACCTGATGAGGAAGACCCTCCCCTCCTCGTCCTCCTCTTCCACAGCCGAGAGGAAGCTGGCGTTTTCTCTGAGCACGTCGAAGTCGGCAGTCAGCGTCGGTCACAACCCCTCCCCCACCTCCAGCGACCCGGAGGCGGCCGACGGTACAACGCCGGACGACCTCCTCGACGGAGCCCAGAAAGCCGCCGCCACGAGCCCCAAGAGCGCCCTGAAGTCTCCGTCGTCCCGCAGGAAGGCGTCCCAGAACCTCAAACTGAGAGTCACCTTCGACGAGCAGGTGCACAAGAGCTCCAGTCAGGAGGCGGAGCCGAGCAAAGAAAGGCATCATGGGAAGGAGAAGGAGAGGACTCCGACGGGGAGTGGCGAGAGCAAGCGTCCGTTCGGGGCGTTCCGCTCCATCATGGAGACGCTGAGCGGAAACACGAACCACAACAACAACAGTCAGCCGGCCTCCACCTGTCACAACTCACCTGGCAGGAAGTCAGAGAGCAGAGGGGCGGGAGGGGGCGGGGCCAAGGTGAAGAGCAAAACCAGTAACGTTTAACCAAACCAGAGACGACTGGAGGACACGGAGCAAACAGAGCAAACAGAGACGCAGGATACATGAGCAACTCATATTTACATGGTAGCAGAGGAACCTTCATGGAGGACGAACGAATATTTAAACAAATACATAAAATATAAACAAACTAAAACTAAACACTGTGGTCAGGTGTGTTCTACCGCCAAGACTCAATTAATCACGTTTTATTTATTTACACCCTTCAAACTAATCAAAGCTTCACAAATGATTGACCAGACGAAGAGACCAATCTACCAAATTAAGTTATTTAAATAAACATAAATAAATAAATTGATCATTATGAAAATAAGTAAAATTAGAGCGTAATAAAATAAAAATAAAACTATAGCATAAAAACACACGTAATTGTAAGTAATATTATTAAAAACACTACGTAGAAGCCAGACTGAATAGATTCGTTTTTAGTTTCTGTTTCAAAATATAAATATTTTCGGCTCCTCTGGAAGTCGTAACGACTAAAATCAGCGTCACTAAATTAGAAAGAGAAGAAGAAGAAGTCTGGTGTAAAAATGAACACGTTTCAGTTTAACGAGTTTAAGATAACCGTGATATGTTCTCTCCTTTATGCCGTAGTTAATACTCCGGCTGCACAGCTTTGATTTGTATTAATTGTTTTCTTTTGTAGCGTTTTAATCGTTATAAAAGCGTCTCTTTGTGTTTCTCTACTCCGACTTTGTTTTTTGCTACATTTCATAAATGAGCTTAAAACTGAATGAAAAGACGACATTTATTACGTCTGTCGGAGCCAAAAACACCAACACAGCCTTCACTCTCCGGTGACCACTTTAACTCTAATTAAATTTAACTTTCCTCCACTTCTGTTGTTGAGCCATAAAGCTTCTCATGTTTCTGCGTCTGATGTTTGAACGACTGAAACATGAACTCTGTTCGATGATTCACAAACATGAACCACTGAGTGTTCAAAGAAACGTTTTCTATCCACCGACTGAAGGAAACGTTTGTTCCTGAAGAAACTTCACATAATTCATAACTTTTCACTTTTTCTATTAGTTTTTATCACATTAAGTTTGTTTATTTTGTCTCTGCCACTTTGTTACTGAACTCCACTAAAGATGAAGTATTAATATTTACACACACACACACACACACACACACACACAGACACACAGAAACTCTCTATCCTGTTTTTTTACAACTACATTTCCCATGAGTCTGGAGTTCATATAGTTCTGTAACGTTTGAAATGTGGATATTTTTGCACCACGATCATCTATTGTGACTCCTACAAAACCCTGAAGTTCAGTCAGAGTGTCTCCTCCTTGTTGTCACGTGACTGTTGGTCTCAGATGAATCAATCATGACGTCATAGTTTCTCTGAGGAGCTCACAGTTTAATGTTTTTACACAATCTGGTTAAAGTGAACACTTTATTAGAGACACTTATAATGAGAACATGAAGAATAAAATGTTTTCATGGAATATCACAACTTTACGCTTTGATTCGGTTTCTTTTTCATGACGGAAGCGTTTGTAACACATGATGTGTTCAAGGACCGTCGGAAAGATGAACATCTGACGACAATGACCTCCCAGCTGTGTAGTTTTGGCCGTTTATAGAAAACATGCTTTTCCATCCCAACGGAGGGTTTTTGGGGTTCAGAAGGTTTAAATTCAACCACCTGAACCAGCTGTCAGACCACAAGCGTGTACAAGTACGGTACCAGTACTACAGCAGCTTTAAAACGTTATTTAATACAATACTTTTAACTGTATTCAAGACTCCTTCAGAGCAGTTTAACTTCACTTTTATCAAAAACGTTAGTTCTCCCTGTAAAAGCCTGTTCTACTATTATAAACAGTAGTATTATTATGTAGTTTGTAGTTTGTTTGTTATTAATAGCGTCCACGTAGAACATGTAGAAGTAAAGGCTCGTGTCTGTCTGTCTCTCTGGACTCCAGCTCCCATCAGCCCTCGGGGGAGGCGTGGCCAGAGATGATGTTGACGGCGGAGGAGACTCCAGGCGACGGCTGGTTGGTCCGTCAGGGAGGGGTGGGCCCGACGGGCAGACCGGGGCCCTCGGGGGCCTCAGCTGCCTCGGGGCCCTCGGGGGCCCGCAGGACGGGGCTGGTGGAGCGGAGGGAGCTCAAACTGGCGAGACTCAAGCAGATCATGCAGCGCTCGCTCAGCGAATCGGATTCGGACGGGTATCCACCGGAGGAAGGTAAAAACCCAGGAGCCTCGGCCTCCGGCACGCTGCGCCCCGATAGGCCGTCCCACCTGCCAATGACAGAGGAGGAGCCGGAGTCAAACCACCTCAACCTGATGAGGAAGACCCTCCCCTCCTCGTCCTCCTCTTCCACAGCCGAGAGGAAGCTGGCGTTTTCTCTGAGCACGTCGAAGTCGGCAGTCAGCGTCGGTCACAACCCCTCCCCCACCTCCAGCGACCCGGAGGCGGCCGACGGTACAACGCCGGACGACCTCCTCGACGGAGCCCAGAAAGCCGCCGCCACGAGCCCCAAGAGCGCCCTGAAGTCTCCGTCGTCCCGCAGGAAGGCGTCCCAGAACCTCAAACTGAGAGTCACCTTCGACGAGCAGGTGCACAAGAGCTCCAGTCAGGAGGCGGAGCCGAGCAAAGAAAGGCATCATGGGAAGGAGAAGGAGAGGACTCCGACGGGGAGTGGCGAGAGCAAGCGTCCGTTCGGGGCGTTCCGCTCCATCATGGAGACGCTGAGCGGAAACACGAACCACAACAACAACAGTCAGCCGGCCTCCACCTGTCACAACTCACCTGGCAGGAAGTCAGAGAGCAGAGGGGCGGGAGGGGGCGGGGCCAAGGTGAAGAGCAAAACCAGTAACGTTTAACCAAACCAGAGACGACTGGAGGACACGGAGCAAACAGAGCAAACAGAGACGCAGGATACATGAGCAACTCATATTTACATGGTAGCAGAGGAACCTTCATGGAGGACGAACGAATATTTAAACAAATACATAAAATATAAACAAACTAAAACTAAACACTGTGGTCAGGTGTGTTCTACCGCCAAGACTCAATTAATCACGTTTTATTTATTTACACCCTTCAAACTAATCAAAGCTTCACAAATGATTGACCAGACGAAGAGACCAATCTACCAAATTAAGTTATTTAAATAAACATAAATAAATAAATTGATCATTATGAAAATAAGTAAAATTAGAGCGTAATAAAATAAAAATAAAACTATAGCATAAAAACACACGTAATTGTAAGTAATATTATTAAAAACACTACGTAGAAGCCAGACTGAATAGATTCGTTTTTAGTTTCTGTTTCAAAATATAAATATTTTCGGCTCCTCTGGAAGTCGTAACGACTAAAATCAGCGTCACTAAATTAGAAAGAGAAGAAGAAGAAGTCTGGTGTAAAAATGAACACGTTTCAGTTTAACGAGTTTAAGATAACCGTGATATGTTCTCTCCTTTATGCCGTAGTTAATACTCCGGCTGCACAGCTTTGATTTGTATTAATTGTTTTCTTTTGTAGCGTTTTAATCGTTATAAAAGCGTCTCTTTGTGTTTCTCTACTCCGACTTTGTTTTTTGCTACATTTCATAAATGAGCTTAAAACTGAATGAAAAGACGACATTTATTACGTCTGTCGGAGCCAAAAACACCAACACAGCCTTCACTCTCCGGTGACCACTTTAACTCTAATTAAATTTAACTTTCCTCCACTTCTGTTGTTGAGCCATAAAGCTTCTCATGTTTCTGCGTCTGATGTTTGAACGACTGAAACATGAACTCTGTTCGATGATTCACAAACATGAACCACTGAGTGTTCAAAGAAACGTTTTCTATCCACCGACTGAAGGAAACGTTTGTTCCTGAAGAAACTTCACATAATTCATAACTTTTCACTTTTTCTATTAGTTTTTATCACATTAAGTTTGTTTATTTTGTCTCTGCCACTTTGTTACTGAACTCCACTAAAGATGAAGTATTAATATTTATGTTTATGCACAGTTTCATGATTAAAAAGTGGTTAAAACTCTGCGATTAATCGCAAAAAAATAAAATAAAATAAAAAATAAAATAAAAATTCTAATAAATTTAAAAAATGCGTTAACGCGCGATAAAATAATTGTCGGCATTAATTGATGAATGCGTTAATTTGCTCAGCACTAACTATATATATATATATATATATATATATATATATATATATATAATTAGTGTTTGCATCTTATCCCACTCTTTATTATCTATGCAGGGTTGTTGGCATGAAGTAGAGTTTAGCTGAGTCATGTTGAGACGACGAGGATTAAGGAAGCGACCTCTACGCTTCAAGGAGGCGATACAAGGAGGCAGGAATCAATGTTTGCTCTTCATCATCATAAGTTCACACATTGCTCTTCATCATCATAAGTTCAGTGTGTCAGAAGAGACGTTTTATAAAAGATACAATAATCGGATTCACCTCTTGCTGAGACATTCAGGGCCTCCTGCAGTATTAATACACTTCTTATATTTAATAATAATGATTCAGTGATGAATACATGCTCCTGTAAAACCTCCACAATAAAAAGCCCTTGTTATTTTTTTTCTATTTAAAAGATTTTATTTTGAAGCAGCAATGATGTTTCCTGTAATGATGTGGAGACACTGACGCCTCACTAGCACCCCCATGAGGCAGCAGTGTGCACTACACCATAGTTTACCAGAAGAGACAGAAACAAACGCTTTATTATGAATATCTATGTCTAGTTTCATGGAAATCTGTCTCATCTATACAAAAGAAAACTCTTTGTCCCTTTTGGGAAAGTTGATGAGAAGATTTTCTCGCTGCAATAAAGGTCATAAGCTCCGCCCCCTTCCATGTTAGCGGATGGCACATGGGCCAAACTAAAAACATCAAACTACATATCAATATTTAATTTTTTTCCCCCAAATGACCGTTAAAATCTCAAGATGGCGGCGCCCGTATCCGAGATATTTTGGCTTCACTTTTTTTTTTTTGTACAGTGAGAGGAAGTGGAGACGTCTCTGGTCCAGTTTCAATAAAACTTTATTGAGGTAATCGTCAATGGAACCGGTTGAAGGTGTGATGATGACGGACGCTCAGAGATCTCAAACCTCCGGCTTCTGTACTTCTAACATGTTGAACTGTTCCTTTAACCAACTGGTGCCAGTGAAACCAGTGAGCAGTTAGAGTTGATCCACTGTGGAGGACCAGATAAACCAGTAAACAGTTAAAGTCCAGCCTGAACTACAGAGTTATCATTTTTCACACACGTTTCCTGTTAAAGGAAAAAAAAAAAGATGGTGCTAAATTAGTAAACTTTCAGTTAATTAATTTCTAATTAATTTCTTGTTTCGAGCTGAACATTTTTAATTTGTCCTAAATTAAATAATAAATCAACATATTTAAAGAATACTTTTTCCAATAACAAGTGAATATGAATAAATATTTACTTAGTTTGAAATGGACATTTTTTAAGAACTAATTCTAAACTAACATAATATTTTACTTTCCAAGATAAATGAATAATAAACGACGGACTTAATAAAGTCTCACCAGAAGCTTTTAGGTTTTTTTTTGTCGCCCGATGAGAACTTTAAATGATCGCTCGCTGTCTGAACGTCCAGCGTTCTTCAGTCTGTTGGTTGTTTCTGAAAAGCAGTTTTATTTTATTTGAAGCGTCGTCGTCGTTCTGACAGACGGAGTCAAACTGAACTCTTGTTTTATTTTTAATGAACTCAAAACAATAAAATGAGACAAACATCAGTGAACTGATCTGAGCTCAGTTTTTTATTACGGTTCTGTTTATTGAAGCTGTTGTAAATACGAATAAAGTGTTGAATAAGAGCTTCATGATTGTTATTCACGTTGACTTTTCTCTTCTGTCTTATTCATATTTGACATTAAAGCATCATACAGGTGATTTCATTCTCTCCTGTTCACCAGCTGTTTATTACACAATATTCAAATTTAACGTGTTTGCCTAAAATCACACTATACTTTACTTTTTTGACCTTTTTCAAAAAAATATACTTTTAATGCATTTTTCTCCCTCCAGGAAAACATCGATCTTTATTTTGTTTATTTATTTACATATTTAGTTAATTAGTAAAAATTAAATACTTAGTTAGGTTTAGGAAAATATCGTAAAATACTTAGGTTTAGAAAAAGATCGTAAAATACTTGGTTAGGTTTAGAAAAAGAACTTAAAATACTTGGTTAGGTTTAGGAAAAGATCGTAAAATACTTAGGTTTAGGAAAAAAAGAACGTAAAATACTTAGTTAGGTTTAGGAAAAGAACGTAAAATACTTAGGTTTTGGAAAAAAGATTGTAAAATACTTGGTTAAGTTTAGGAAAAGATCGTTGTTTGGGTTCAAATAACTACTGAAATACGCAAATTACGTGACAATGTAAATGTTGAATGAACAGCGGTCTCTTGGCTGAAAGATCGCTTGCGGTCTTTATAATTCCTCGTTCATGATTACGTGGATAACAATGAGAAAGTATTTCGTGGGATATCTACGGCTCATTATTTTTTATAGATAAAGCTACGAACGCTGGATGAGACCGGCCTGCTCGGTGACAGAAATATAAACGCAATTTTACCGCGATGACTCACAAAAACAACAAGAACTGAAAGAACAGGAACTCAGATTTGAGACTTGATTGAAGTTGTATGATCCACTCTTTCAGAAACAACTGAAGCTTTTTACTTCATCAGAAGGCCTCCTGCAGGTCCCTGGACCCCACTTTTGACCAACCGCCGATCAAGATGGATGTCGTGTGTGAGCAGCCCTCTCCGGTAATTTAACGACCGATACATAACAGAGCGTATATATTTATTTCCCGTGCGCTTCGGCGGCATCAAAAACAGTCACTTAACGGTCCAGGATTTATGGTGTTTGGGTAGCAAATTGGCCTTTTGATGGTTTCCCACGCCGGATCGGCCTCCCTCCCCCACGGGAGACTAATGGGGGGGGGTTCGCTCTAATGGCGCCCCTCAATCATCTGCCACGAAATATGAAGCACGACGCTCTACAATTAGCAAAACAACACAGAGAGGACGTGAAATGTGAAGAACGCCAGATTCATCAGGATCCTCGTGGGTTCATGTCACGAAAAACAAGAGCGATTTGTTTTCTTGTCCTCCTTTTCTTTCAGGGGGGGGGGGAGTTAAACTGATAAATTAGACCTCATTTATTGGACAACAGTTTGAGTCGATACCCAGGGGCCTCCGCTCTGCAGCATGGACGAGGCTCCAGAGCCGCTAATTGGTTCTCTGTGTGTTTGGATGGAGGGGTGTTTGGTGAAAGGGGGGGGGGGGGGGGGGGGCAGACGGGACGTTTGGTCGGCGCTGATGCTCACACACACACACACACACACACACACACATAGAGGCGGTTGTCTCGGCGGCGGTTGTCTCGGCGGCGGTTGTCTCGGCGGCGGACGTCTGCGGCACACGCCACTAAAAACGGACGAGACAAGTGCTTGATTTGACAGCCGGGTGGAGGCGGTTGTGTTGGGAGGTGTCATGTATAGATTTTTGTGTCCGTTGTTTTGGCTTATTTGTGTGCTTCTTTTACTCAGTCAATCAAATTTAATTGACACCGCTGGGCTGGGGCCTGGGAGCCCCGCGGCATGCTGGGATGACAGGCCCTTTAATGCCAACGAGAGGAGCGAGGAGGAGGTTCTTCTGCACCGTGAAGGATGAATTCCTCCAACCGTCAACGGCATTAATTGATGTAACAACAGCGATGATGGATACTAATAAATACAACCTTTAAGAAAAAGAAAGAAAAGGTAATTAGACGGCGTCCGGCTGATAAACACCATTCGTCTTCCTCGGGACGCCTTCAGACGACGGACGCGAGGCGTTCGTCTACATGCAGATCAAACTAAACATTTGCATTTTATTCTTTCCGTTGTTCCTCATCGGGACCCAAAAACTTACAAACACCAGATTCTTCTGAACCTGTCGGCGTCACACAGAGTGGATTTCACCAACCTTTCATAGAGAGTCCAGTTAAAGGTTGAACACCATTCACCTGGAGAGATAAATACACTAGAGTCCTGCTTAAAGACCAGAACCCAGTCCGTGTTCAGGACTGAACCCAAATGGTACTGAAGCCGGTGAACAGGAAGTGAGCATATCTGGACTGAGGAGGAGTGACGTAGAGACGCCGTATACGTCTCTGGTAGAGACCTGTCAATCACAGTGTAGCCCCGCCCTAAAGCATCCCCTGCTTTATGGTCTGTTTGACTCTAAATGGACCATAATGTACTAAATGAACATCATGCTGTATTGAAGAAGACTTGAAACTAGAGATTGAGACCATAAACTCATGTTTACAATGTTTACTGAGGGAATAAATTGTCATGTGACGCTGTTGCATCCAAACTTGGTTTTGTTGCCGTTGAGTCATTTTTTAAGTTGAGGAAATTGAAAACGCCCTTTTTTTCAGTTTAAAGCAACAAAACATCAGCTCGTCCCTGCTGACCAGAGACCAGAAGAATATTTTAATACTTACTGTCGTCTGTTACCGTTAGTCAGTTATTATCCTTCTGAGAAGATCCATGTAGAGAAGGGGGTTATGGGTAATATGAGGATGAATAGGTGAATTTAATCTATCATTTTAGAGACAGAATGGTGAATTTAATTTAAAAAATAAAAGTTATAAATAAAAGATTAAAAACATGATACTCGTCTCTTTGCTGTAACATAACCAGGATGTTTTCTGTGTCCTGGTTTAAAGTGACACGTTGCTCTGAGCTGCTGTCTGCTGGTCCGTAGTTCCTCCGCGCCGCCACCGGAGGGCAGCATTGCAGTAGTTAACCTGCAGAGAAACAAACAGCATCCGTTTTGCATTTAGCTTCTCCGTCACGCGGTCGATTTTGTTGATTCCGAGCATGAAAACAGCAGCGGCGCCTTGTTAAAGTGTTTGTTTGGCCTTCGGACTGTTTGTCCCCGGAGGACGGACTCGCTGGAGGAGCACACGTCGTGAATAACCGGCAGTAAACTGGTTGTTTTAATTTGCGTCTGTAATTGACAGTTGGGCTCAGTTTCCCGATGACCCCGGAGACAAGGCCGACCGTTGATGATGTGCTGCAAAATGTCAGAAATACACGAGCGTTAAACTCAAAGAGATGATGGATTTTCTTTTTTTATCTTATAAGTTGTTTGTGTGGAAGCAGGAGGTTTCCAGCAGAGATGTTCTTTGATAAACTGCTGCGTCTCTCCTCATACAGACCGGAAGGAACGTCTCGTTTACACTTCTGTGGTTTTAAACTGACTGAACTAAAACACAGAAACACTTTGAATCCATCAGTCAGTCACTTTTCATTTCTTTAAAATAGCAGCAGCATCAGAAAACACACAAGAACTATCAGATATGACTTTTTTTACACTATAATCTGCCCTCAGGTGGATATTGGACGGCATCCTGGTGTCATTTAGTTAGTCTGACTTAGATGTGACACTAATGAAGAATTACCTGCATTTCATTTTCAAGATAAGTGTTGGTTGTTTGTTTCATAAGTTAAAGATGAAGAAGTTTCCACCTTATTAAGAAAATAAGGTTTTCATTTTAAACTGAATTAAATCTTTTATTTTCTCAGACCAGTTGCCGGGAATAAATGTTTCTGCAACACACAGATACGTTTAAAGTGGAGGTTTTTTGCAATCAGTCAGAGCAAGTGGCGTACGACAAAAAAGTTATGTGGTATAGTAATGAGTAACACAAGAGAGAAACTCCACTATGGGCTGCAAGGAGGTCCATCAAACACACGACTTTCACTCAGGAGACAACTGTTAGTGTCCCATGTGAAAGTAAACGTTGAGTTTACGCTTGTTATGTGATGTTGTTACAGCTGATATGCACCATTACGTAAGAAAGTCTGCTGAGGACGGTTGATATTTATTCACGTTAGTTTCGCTGTTACAGTTGTCATATTTTGTTTCGTCGTTATGTCACGTTACATTGTTACATTACATTATTAGATTACATTGTTACGTTGTTACATTACATTGTTACATTACGTTGTTACATTACGTTGTTACATTACGTTAAGTTGTTACATTACATTGTTACATTACGTTGTTACATTACGTTGTTACCTTACGTTGTTACATTACGTTAAGTTGTTACATTACATTGTTACATTACGTTGTTACATTACGTTGTTACGTTGTTACATTACGTTGTTACGTTGTTACATTACGTTGTTACATTACGTTGTTACCTTACGTTGTTACATTACATTGTTACATTACGTTGTTACATTACGTTGTTACATTACATTGTTACATTACGTTGTTACATTACGTTGTTACATTACGTTGTTACATTGTTATATTACGTTGTTACACTACGTTGTTACATTACGTTGTTACATTGTTACATTACGTTGTTACATTACGTTACATTACGTTGTTACATTGTTACATTACGTTGTTACATTACGTTGTTACATTACGTTAAGTTGTTACATTACGTTGTTACATTACGTCGTTATATTACGTTGTTACATTAAGTTGTTACATTAAGTTGTTACATTACGTTGTTAATATTTTAACATAAACCATGATCTTTTTTCTAACGTTACAAAACGTGTCATTGTGTGTTTCTGCAAGCGTCAAACGCGGCTGATATGAAACGTTCAGAAACGCCAACATTCAACGTATCCCGTGTTTACAGAAACAAACAATGCCAACATTTCTTCTGGCTGTCGAGTTTTCTTTACTTGCCGTAGGGAAAATTAGTGATTTAGTGAGGATGCTAAAACCTTTTCTAGTTTTGTGAAAGACATTGATTCTGCCAGAAGAATATCAAATAATTTTTTACCTAAAATTGCATTAAAAAAATTGTTTTCAAGTTTTAAAAAAAAATGTGTGTATCATGTAACGAGAAATAATGAAAGCAAGAAAAAGAAAACTTAATGAAGAAGACTTTCAAAACAATACTTGAACTAAGTAGATTTTTATTGGAAACAGGTTGAAATAATCTTCCAACACTGAGAAACTTTTTTTCACTCACAGAAAAAATGACTTGATAAGAATGATTTTTTTTTTCCTGCAGTGAACACGGAGCCAATAAACCACGTTAAGTGTTTTGTGAGAAGACTACAGCAGAGACTCTGATCGCTCATTCTCAGTCTGTTATCTCCTCCTGAATGAAATAATAGTGAAATAAAACTCTCTCATTTCGCTGAGGGGTCCCCCGGGAGCCTGTGGAGGGGCCCCTCGAGGGTCCCCAGACCCCACTTTGGGAGCGGTCGGTGGGGGCCCACGTTTACAGGCTTGCGGTAATGATGCTTGTTTGTCCAGCGGTCTGTAAATCACACCGACATTAGAGCTGTCACAGGATCCACTGGAGACACAGCAGACCATCACTAACACCCCCCCGAACCCACCGGATCTATAACGGGCAGCCAAACACACAAAAACAAAGAGTACGGCGAATCTGCAGAGCTCATAAAAGTAGTTTTAAACCAATACAGACCATCTTTAACAACAGGAACCTCTAGACGTACAACAGCAGATCGTTTAGCATTCAAATGTGAAAGGAGTTTTAAAACTTAAAACGTACAGATTTAATTAATTTAAATACGTTCATCTCGGGACGGATGAAGATTCAAACTAACACCAATTAACACCACTGATTTTAAAGTGGCATGAAAACGTAATTTGCATGTTTAAATTGGCTAATCAGCGACTTCCAAAGGACTTCAACTGATGTGAAGAAGAACATTATCAGCCACACTTTCAGCAGAGAGAGAAATATCTAACATTTGAATGCTTCTTATACAGGCGTGATTGAAACTCTTTAACTCTTCCACTGTGTGTTTTCATTTCAGTCACCCAAAAATGTTTTATTCAGCGCTCGGTTGTAGTGAGCTCCATCCTCTCATGTCAATCCTGGTTGATAAAAAAACCAAGATGGCGACCGCCAAAGATACATTGTTGCGTTGTTACGTTGTTGCGTCGTTACGCTGTTGCGTCGTTACGTTCCGTTACGTCGTTCCGTCACGGCGTTACACTGTTGTAACGTGAGATTCAACCGCTGTAAGACCCGACTAAACCGGACTGGGTTTGACAAATTTGAGACCCAATCCCAAATCCTTTATTTATATAATAATAATGAGAATGATAATCATAATAGTAATAAAATAATGAAAAATAATAATAATAATAATGATGGTGATGATTATAATAATAATAAAAATGATAATAATAAAAATAAAAACTCCCCTTTCTCTCTCTCTCTTTTAGGGACTGAACCCTCCCTCAAAGTGGCTCTGAATCCTCGTCTCCTCCCTCCTCGTCTCCTCGTCTCCTCCCCCCTCTGCGGCGTTCTGTCTTCATTCTCACAGCGTTCTTCATTCATTACAGCAGCTTCGCCGGGAGACGAGCAGCTTTTATTGGCACTGCTGCCTGTAAAATCGGCCGAGAGACTAACCTTTAAAGTGAGGAAGAGAGAAGGAGGGTTTGTTAGAGGAGAGATGGACGTAGAAGCAACACACACACACACAGTGCTGTAAATGTGTCTATCTGTGTGAAATAATGACTGTGTGTGTGTGTGTGTGTGTGTGTGTTGTGATATTTATTGGGAAGCGACGGCTCCTTTAACCTCGCCCATCGAACGCCCAGCGCTCCCATTAAGGCTGACTGGGACGTCCACAGGGAGAGAGAGAGTGAGAGTGTGTTTGTCTTTGAAGGGAGAATCTTTAAAAGGCAATAGGTTGTTTTCTTGGAGTGTTTATGGGCCGATACCTCTGACTGAGTGTATTTATAGTGAAAGGTGTACTGTAAGTACAACAGGGCCTCAATTTAGCTCATCACAAGAAAAAACACTTCTTTGTCAGACAGTCTATTATTATTATTACTGCGTATGATTGATCATATCTTAGTGAGACGCCTCCTGTTTGCTCTAACACTGAATTCAAAATTGAATTTGAGCAACATTTCCTGTCTTTCCAAGAGTGAAATGAGAAGATCGATATTTATGCTGCATTCATGTGGTGTCAGAATAATAGAAAAAATGTGTTACCGACAGGAAAAACCTCCGGTTCTGCCGAGTGAAGTGTCTTAAAGCTGCATTCTCTCTAGTGTCCACCAGGGGGCGACTCCTCTGGTTGTATAGAAGTCTATGAGAAAATGACTCTACTTCTCTCTTGATTTATTACCTCAGTAAACATTGTAAACATGAGTTTATGGTCTCAATCTCTAGTTTCAAGTCTTCTTCAATACAGCATGATGTTCATTTAGTACATTATGGTCCATTTAGAGTCAAACAGACCATAAAGCAGGGGATGCTTTAGGGCGGGGCTACACGGTGATTGACAGGTCTCTCTCTACCAGAGACGTATTTTAGTCATAATAATTATTCTTTTTTTTTTTCTCGCTGCCATGCAAATACTGAAAACAGCCATCAACGTAGGATTATCAGAGGAGCACGTGAATGATCTCATGTGTAAACTGGAGTAGGACGTTGTTAGCTTAGCATAGCGAGTGTAAGCAGGGGGCGAAACAGCTAGCATGGCTCTGTCCAAAGTCGGCCAACACCCCTAAAGTTAACCGATTAATATCACCTGTGTTTTTAACATTTATTAAGAAAGTCTTGATTTCCATTCTCACCGTAGCATGTTGTGCTACCATGCTAAATGTTACTGGAATGCTAACTCTAGTTGGGTTAATACTGATAATGTTGATCATGAGTACATTAGCATGCTAATTGTAGCTGTATTAGCATGCTACCATGCTAAATGTTACATGATCAGTTTCCCTTTACTGTAGTAAAGGTACATATACCACACTGTGAAAAAATGACTTAATATATGTATATACAAATAACTATATATTAAGTATATCTGTTACAAGTAAAGGTTCTGCATTGACAACGTAGTAGAATAAAATACTCAAGTAAAGTAAAAGTACCTGGAACTTGTACTTAAGTTAAGTATTTTGAGTGAATGATGAGAAGCATGCTAACTGTTAGCATGTCACAATTAGCATTAGACAACATTTAAAACGTCAAGACGTGAAAGTTAACATCGTGTTTTTATTCATTCTTTGATGTCACAAACAATATTATTTTGGCAAAAGCATCTTGTTTGGCTGCATCTGATGAGACGACAACCAACAATAAACAGACGACATTGAGAAAAATAGATTTTTGTTGAACAAACAAATAAAAATGTAATAAAAACCCATCAGTCAAACTAAGATGTTTGAAGCATCACTCAGGTTATTGTTTAAACTGTTGCTCTCCACGTCTCTGTTGTCGGTTGTGTTTTTAGAAACAGAGTCATCTTTGGAGCGGCCCGGTTCAGAGTCCGGTACAGGGTTGTCGGGTCACTTCCCCGGGCAGAAGGGGCACGAGTTGTTCTTGCTGGACTGCAGCCAGACCCTGATGCAGTCTTTGTGGATGGTGTGTGAGCAGCTCAGCGGGTGGCGGCTCTCCGGATCCACGTGGTTCTGGCACATCAGGCAGAGTTTACGGACCCCGACCGCCGGACCTCCACCACCGGCTGCCGCCGCTGCCGTCGGCCTCTGGATGGGGCCCGGTGGAGCGGGCCGGCTGATGGGCCCAGGCGCCGACCGCTCGCTCTGCGCCAGCTTGAAGCCGACCTGCTCGATCACCTCCTCCATGGACATGCCGGCCAGCGTGCCGCGGGAGCTCTTCACCTGCTGCAGCAGCGACATCAGCTGATCCCTGGTGCATTGTGGGAAACGAGTCCTGAGCCTCTCCAGGAACTTGTCGAGTTTGCCGGCGGGGGCGGAGCCGGCGGCAGTGGGAGGAGGGGAAGCAGCTACAGGGTGGATGGGCTGAACGGGAGGCGACGGAGAGAGACTGGGAGGGGGAGTCACCCTCATGTGGGGCTGGAACTGAGGCGGAGGCATGTGGAGGGGCTGGTGCTGGGGGGGGAGGGGGAGTGGGTGTGGGAGGGGGGGCTGGAACTGGAGACGGGGCGGTGGGAGGTGCTGGTAGCGGTGACGGTACTGGGGATGGTAAGGGGGCTGATAGGGGGGCTGGTAGTGGAGCGGGTGTCTCTGGGGAGGGAAGGGTCGGTTCATTGGGAATGGAGGAGGGGGGGGCATGAACTGGGGGCGGACCAGTGGCTGCATCACCTGATTGAACCTCAGGTCGGCCTGTGGGAGGAAAGAAGAGTCGGTAAAGATAAGAAGTAAAGCGTCTCAAACGTTGCTGCTGCTCATCTCTCTCACTAAGGGCTGGTCTAAGCCCGGCCTGAGCCAGCCCGAACAGAAAACAAGTCTTACTCTTATACGTCCTCAATTTGTAGACATATCTTTTACGTCTTACCATGGGGACCTGAGGCAGAGACGGGACGTTGATCCTGGGGAGGGACTCTAACTCCCGACCCTGCTGGAGCTGCTGCAGGACCTCCTGGAAGCGGCTCTGGAGCTCGGCCCGGTTCCTCCGGACCAGACCTTCCTTCTTCTCCCACTTCTGCCGCTCGTGGAGGAACTCCTGCGGGGACTCCACCCGGACGGTGTTCAGGTACTGACCCACCTGGTACAGGTTACACACAAGGTCAACGTGTTTTATATCGCACACTGGCGATCCGTACTGACCCCTCACAGATTGTCAGTTTAACGTTAACCATCAGAGTGTAAATAAAGTTTTACAGACTCAGTAGAACATGTGTTTCTAGTCTCTGATCATGTTTCATTGTAAACAACCAATCAGTGTTTAAAGCAACAGGAGGAGATCTAGTAACGTTAGCAGCACCGCTAACGGCTAACCAACAGAAGGAGAGCTAGTAACGTTAGCAGCACCGCTAACAGCTAACCAACAGGAGGAGAGCTAGTAACGTTAGCAGCACCGCTAACGGCTAACCAACAGGAGGAGAGCTAGTAACGTTAGCAGCACGGCTAACGGCTAACCAACAGGAGGTTCACTTCAGGTACATCATGATGCCTTCAGGCTCTGCTCAGTGAACATGAGTACTGGCTGAAGGTACATTATAACGTTATCATGATGTGTTCACATGTCATCTGTAAAATGTGGTTTTGGTGATGAACTAGAATAAATCCAGTAGTTTGAAGGAGATGTTTTCACGTTAATATAAAATAGATATTAGAGATGAATTATGATGTTTAACTTCTAACACGAGCTCTAAGAACATTATTATA
The DNA here is from genome assembly GCF_050575085.1 of Anarhichas minor. NCBI lineage: Eukaryota > Metazoa > Chordata > Actinopteri > Perciformes > Anarhichadidae > Anarhichas > Anarhichas minor. The sequence continues at coordinate 101,944 of NW_027466541.1, read as the reverse complement.
CTTCATTACAATAATGAGATTTATTTTAATCCATAAAAATACAATCTTTTATTTTCTTATCATTTGAATTGTGTTTTTATGAAGAAAGAAAACACTATAAATTACTAAAACAAAGTAAAAAGTATAACATTTAGTATTTTTGATGGTTTACTGACTTCAGAGCGTTGAAATGATTTGTTGGGACGGTGTCTGGGTCCTTGTAGACCAGCTGCTATAATCAAACATCAAAGGGATCTGTATCTGGTAATATGGATCATTGGTGATCATCATTGATCGCCCCTCCTGGCATCCGTACCTCTCTGAGCCAGCCCTCGATGCGAGCCATGGCGACATCCCTCTGCTTCTCCACGGCGGCGATCTCGTCCCTTAAGGCCCTCAGCTCGGCCTCCCGCGCCTCCTTCCTCGCTTGCTCCATCTGTCGCCTCAGCTCATCCAGCTCCTCCTGCCACCTCTGCTGCTCCTCGCTCTGCTCCTCCGTGAGCGCCACAAGCCTCCGGTCGCTCTCCTCCATCTCCTTGTCCAGCCTAGAGAGTAAGAGGGGGAGAGATTATATATTGTTTGTCTAGGGAAAATATGAAAAAAGACAACAGCGTTCCTTAATGTCCGCTGTGTTTGTGGTCTTTACAAGAGGAGAGACAGCTAGCATAGCAAGCGAGAGGAGAGAAAGCTAGCATAGCGAGCGAGAGGAGAGAAAGCTAGCATAGCGAGCGAGAGGAGAGAAAGCTAGCATAGCAAGCGAGAGGAGAGAAAGCTAGCATAGCCAGCGAGAGGAGAGAAAGCTAGCATAGCCAGCAGGAGGAGAGAAAGCTAGCATAGCAAGCGAGAGGAGAGAAAGCTAGCATAGCAAGCGAGAGGAGAAAAAGCTAGCATAGCAAGCGAGAGGAGAAAAAGCGAGGAGAGAAAGCGAGCATAGCAAGCGAGAGGAGAGAAAGCTAACATAGCCAGCGGGAGGAGAGAAAGCTAGCATAGCAAGCGAGAGGAGAAAAAGCGAGGAGAGAAAGCGAGCATAGCAAGCGAGAGGAGAGAAAGCGAGCATAGCAAGCGAGAGGAGAGAAAGCGAGCATAGCAAGCGAGAGGAGAAAAAGCTAGCATAGCAAGCGAGAGGAGAGAAAGCTAGCATAGCAAGAGAGAGGAGCGAAAGCTAGCATAGCAAGCGAGAGGAGCGAAAGCTAGCATAGCAAGCGAGAGGAGCGAAAGCTAGCATAGCAAGCGAGAGGAGCGAAAGCTAGCATAGCAAGCGAGAGGAGCGAAAGCTAGCATAGCAAGCGAGAGGAGAGAAAGCTAGCATAGCAAGCGAGCAGAGAGAAAGCTAGCATAGCAAGCGAGCAGAGAGAAAGCTAGCATAGCAAGCGAGAGGAGAGAAAGCGAGCAAGCGAGAGGAGAGAAAGCGAGCAAGCGAGAGGAGAGAAAGCGAGCAAGCGAGAGGAGAGAAAGCGAGCAAGCGAGAGGAGAGAAAGCGAGCAAGCGAGAGGAGAGAAAGCGAGCAAACGAGAGGAGCGAAAGCTAGCAAACGAGAGGAGCGAAAGCTAGCAAACGAGAGGAGCGAAAGCTAGTAAGCGAGAGGAGAGAAAGCTAGTAAGCGAGAGGAGAGAAAACTAGCAAGCGAGAGGAGAGAAAACTAGCAAGCGAGAGGAGAGAAAGCGAGCAAACGAGAGGAGCGAAAGCTAGCAAACGAGAGGAGAGAAAGCTAGCAAGCGAGAGGAGAGAAAGCTAGCAAGCGAGAGGAGAGAAAGCTAGCAAGCGAGAGGAGAGAAAGCTAGTAAGCGAGAGGAGAGAAAGCTAGTAAGCGAGAGGAGAGAAAACTAGTAAGCGAGAGGAGAGAAAACTAGTAAGCGAGAGGAGTGTTCGTGGTCTTCACCTGTTCCTCTCCTCCTCTGCTCGGTTCTTCTCTGAGGTCATTTCCTGTTTCTTGGCTAAGAAGTTCTTTCTGGTGGCTTTGGAGTTGTTCAGCTGCAGTTTAACTCGCAGAGACTCCAGTTTGTCCAGAAGAGCCTGAAAACACAGCGGAATACGCTTCTGTTACACTGTGTGTGTGTGTGTGTGTAGGTGTGTGTGTGTGTGTCGGTCTCTCACCTGGTGCTGCCGTGTCGCCTCCTCCTTCTTCTTCTGCACTAGCTGTTTGTGTTTCTCGTGTGCCAGCTCCTCCTCTTCCTGCTTCTTCATCAGACCGTCGTACTGCTCCGAGAGGCCTGAGCCGTACTCCAACATGGACGCCACCTGGCTCTCCCAGTCCGGCTCCGTGTTGACGGCCGACTCCGAGGTCGTGCTGTCCGTCTGCACGGCCTGGACCGTCTGCAGCAGGTCTGGGAGAGGAAACACAAAACAGTGAGCGAGAGGAGAGAAAACTGTCAACAAGAGGAGAAAAGACGAGTAAACAAGAGGAGAGAAGGCTAGTAAACAAGAGGAGAGAAGGCTAGTAAACAAGAGGAGAGAAGGCTAGTAAACAAGAGGAGAGAAAGCTAGTAAACAAGAGGAGAGAAAGCTAGTAAACAAGAGGAGAGAAGACTAGTAAACAAGAGGAGAGAAGGCTAGTAAACAAGAGGAGAGAAGGCTAGTAAACAAGAGGAGAGAAGGCTAGTAAACAAGAGGAGAGAAGGCTAGTAAACAAGAGGAGAGAAGGCTAGTAAACAAGAGGAGAGAAAGCTATTAAACAAGAGGAGAGAAGACTATTAAACAAGAGGAGAGAAGACTATTAAACAAGAGGAGAGAAACTAGTAAACAAGAGGAGAGAAACTAGTAAACAAGAGGAGAGAAACTAGTAAACAAGAGGAGAGAAGACTAGTAAACAAGAGGAGAGAAACTAGTAAACAAGAGGAGAGAAGACTAGTAAACAAGAGGAGAGAAACTAGTAAACAAGAGGAGAGAAACTAGTAAACAAGAGGAGAGAAGACTAGTAAACAAGAGGAGAGAAACTAGTAAACAAGAGGAGAGAAACTAGTAAACAAGAGAGAAACTAGTAAACAAGAGGAGAGAAGACTAGTAAACAAGAGGAGAGAAGACTAGTAAACAAGAGGAGAGAAACTAGTAAACAAGAGGAGAGAAACTAGTAAACACGAGGAGAGAAACTAGTAAACAAGAGGAGAGAAACTAGTAAACAAGAGGAGAGAAGACTAGTAAACAAGAGGAGAGAAGACTAGTAAACAAGAGGAGAGAAGACTAGTAAACAAGAGGAGAGAAGACTAGTAAACAAGAGGAGAGAAGACTAGTAAACAAGAGGAGAGAAAGCTAGTAAACAAGAGGAGAGAAAGCTAGTAAACAAGAGGAGAGAAAGCTAGTAAACAAGAGGAGAGAAGACTAGTAAACAAGAGGAGAGAAGACTAGTAAACAAGAGGAGAGAAGACTAGTAAACAAGAGGAGAGAAACTAGTAAACAAGAGGAGAGAAACTAGTAAACAAGAGGAGAGAAAGGTGAAAACTGACAGTAAACAAAGAAAAAGCCACACAGTGACTAAAAGAGCAAACAGAATGATTTAAAGACTCTTTTCTGGATTCTTCTCCAGGAACAGCTGCTGATAGTATTTTATACTAGAAAGTGATTTTAAAGACTTCTCTTCATCTGGACGGAGACGTCACACAGTTTATAACACAAACATACAATCAAGTATATTATGATGTAATAATATGTGACCCGTGGGGGAAAGTCACTAAATACCAGATAAAGTATTTAAAATGAGCTCCACCATCACCAGCTGCAGCATTAAAGTCACCCACACATTTGAATCCAGTGATATAATATATATTATCCTGAAACATGTCTGCATGAAGACTACTTTTAGTATATTTTGATGCCATTGCTTAGTAAACATTATAGAGGAGGACTTTTACTTTTAACCTAGTATTTTCAGTGTGGTGCGAGTACTTTTACTTCACTAAATACTTCCTCCTCCAGCAGTTACTCCCTTTCTAAACACTGGCATGTTTTTACCTTCCATCGTCATGTTTGCTATCGCTAGCTCCAGGTCCTCCTCCTCCTCCTCCTCCTCCTCCTCCTCTTCTTCTTCTTCTTCCTCTTCCTCCTGGTTCAAACATCGGACGTCTTCTGATGCTATGCTGGCTATCTCCCCGCTAGCAGCCATGCTAACATCGGTACAGAAACGGAAATTCAATTTAAAACCCTTCACGGGTTTGAGTTGTCTGAAGCCGGTCAGAGCCGATGTAAACCCCGCGAGTTAGCTAACAAGCTAGCTAGCGACGGCAGCGGTAACTTCCGGCGCCTTAAAAGTTATTTAAAATAACAGTATTAACTTTATTAGCTGTGGTTTTAACGCCAGTGATTCGCTAACGACGCGGAAGTAACACTGGATATGATCCCGGATGTAACGAAGCAAAGATCGTTTATGATTGGTTGTTTTTTCTTCAAAACAACTTTATTGAACAGGAAGAATAGCAACAGACAGAATACACCACAGTGGTGGAGGAAGTATTCAGAGTCCTTTATTTCAGTAAAAGTACGAATACTACTCTGTAAAAGTCCTTCATTGGAAATATTTTAAATAGTTTTCAGAAAAATGTGGTTCATGTATTAAAAGTTAAAGTACTCAATTCATGTACACACATTTTTCTATCAATTGAGAAGTTTTTCTGGTTTAAATATTTTCATTTAATTTCATTATTTTATTCTATAATAATTAACTCAATTAGAACTATTTCAAGTTATTTAAATTATTTCAAATCTTTATATTTACAGATTTCGAGAAGGTTTTGAAAAAAGATAAATATGTCAAATTAAATCATTTTCAGTTAAAATTATTATTTTAAATTGTGTTTAAATAATGTATTTATGAAATATAATTTAATTATTATATTTGTTTTATTCTCAATTCGAATTATTTAAAATTATTAAATGATTTTAAAACTAATGTAAATCGTCAAATTTAGAGATTCTGAGAAATCTTTAAAAAAAAAAAAGGACAATTGTGTTTCTCGTGAGGTCAAACTATCGGGTCCAGTAAAACTTTTCAGAGTGAGACCTCCTCCTCTCACTCTCTCCCCCCCTCTCTGACTCACATCAGGACTCCTGTTGGTCACATGACACAGCTGGGAAAACCTCCTGACCCCCCGCCCCCTCGGTCTGTCAGTCGGCGGTCTGTCGGTGTTTGTGTGTGTACGCGCTTGTGCGCCGTTGTGTGTGTGTGTCCGTGTTAGCTGTATAAGCTAAGTTAGCCATCATCGTCACGATCCAGCCCCAGGAACGACGCGACCATGGCGGACACAGCCAGGGACCCTCCGCCGGAACACACCGACTTCCACGAGCTGGAGGACGGGGAGGACCTGTTCCCGGAGCAGACCGGCACCCTGGAGGTGAGAGGGAGGCGGAGGAGGTGATGTAGGGAGGCCGAAGAGAGCTCCTGCAGGCAGGGCGTGATACCTCCAGCTCGGAACCGATGTAAACTTAGAGGAGGGGGGGCAGGCGGGGAGGAGAACCTTAAAGCGGTGTTTTTTTAATGGAGTCTGGTGTGTTTTCATTCTTCGCTTTGCTTTGTCATCTCTGTGCTAACAGCCGTTTGTACGACCACTGGAGGTGTAACAACAGTAACGGTGGCCTTCACAGTCACGGGAGCTGACGAGGGTCATGTTTGCGCGGAGGATAAAAAAAACGCAGAATAGGTGTGTTTGCTCGCGGTCAGGTGACCGTCACACAGGTGTGGGTGGTGATGCGTTCAGGGACTGGGAAAGAATGGGGAAAAGCGATGTTCGGCAGATTAAAGATTCTTTTGTGAATTATTTAGTGACAGTGTTTGAAGTTCTGGTGTTAAATTGATCTTAAATGTTAATTTAATGGTAGAAGTTGTGTCCTGATGGTTACTAACTTAAACAAATTAAAAACAACTAAATGTGGCCAAAGATCACAACAGCTTTTAGTATATTAAATCTTAGTTATCTGTTAATAAAACTACACGTCAGGCTTCACAAAGGTGTTGTTTTTGGTTGCATTTAGATTGTGCAGCTGTTCATATTATTGTGTCCACCCTCTCTGTTTGTGGAGAGAATTTGTGAAAATAATTCACAAAGTGAAACATGTTTATTTTTGCCGCTTTGTTCTAATATTACTATCCAGACATTTGTTTCAGAATACGGACAGAAAACCTTTTAAAACTCATTATTATTATTATTATTATAAAACAGTTAGTAGGCATTATAGTTGTGGATGAGAGCAAAACCTAAAAACTTAGTTTTTATTGAACTTTAAAAGCTGTAAATATGTTTTGTTAATATAATGAGATCTCTTTAAATAATATCTCAGATTATCATAAAAAATGTAAGTTTCTTTGGTCGTGTTGTAACTTCAGCTCAGAAACAAACTGGACACACACACACACACCACACACACACACACACACACACACACACACAGGGCTGTTTTTTCTGTTTTCGTCATGTCAGCACTCTGGATTTCATTCCTGGTGATGTTTGTCATCCTTGAGTGTCACAACAGCCCTCTTCAATGACGTGTGTGTGTGTGTGTGTGTGTGTGTGTGTGTGTGTGTGTGTGTGTGTGTGTGTGTGTGTGTGTGTGTGTGTGTGTGTGTGTGTGTGTGTGTGTGTGTGTGTGTGTGTGTGTGTGTGTTCATAACTGACACGCTGCTTCACAAGGACCAATAAACACTCTGAAGGATGTTACACACACACACACACACACATACTGTGTGGAGGTTTGTTAAGGTGGCCCGGGGGTTAAGTGGACCTTTGACTCGTCCTGTTTCCTCCTTCAGTGTCTCAGTTTTAAACTCTCTTTTACTGAAATGTAATAATGTTCTTAGAGCTCGTGTTAGAAGTTAAACATCATAATTCATCTCTAATATCTGTTTTATATTCATAAACATCTCCTTCAAACTACTGGATTTATTCTAGTTTATCACCAAAACTACATTTTACAGATGACGTGTGAACACATCATGATAACGTTATAATGTACCTTCAGCCAGTACTCATGTTCACTGAGCA
>NW_027466541.1:77500-90000 GCF_050575085.1 Anarhichas minor | reverse complement strand
TTCATTATGTCTCTTTACGTCTCTTAATGTCTCTCTTTGTCTCTGGTCCTCTCTCATCCAGACCTCCATGTCTCTGTTTAAGAGTCGTGAGTTTTCAGTAAAAAGGCGTTTCAGTGATTTTCTGGGTCTGCACAGCAAGCTGGCCTCCAAGTATCTTCACATAGGCTACATCGTCCCCCCCGCGCCGGAGAAAAGCATTGTGGGTAAGCAAAGCCACCGCTGCACACACGAGCTGAACTCCCCAACGAGTGATGGCTGTTGTCCAAACTGAGGTTTAGGGAGTCTGTTTGGGTCGTTTCGGTACTTTCAGAGGGTCACAAATAAAACAGACTTTAGTTAACTTCAGTAATGTTAAACAAACAGTACATATTAATATAAACAGTACATATGAATATAAACAACAGTACATATTAATATAAACAACAGTACATATTAATATAAACAGTACATATTAATATAAACAACAGTACATATCAATATAAACAGTACATATGAATATAAACAACAGTACATATTAATATAAACAGTACATATGAATATAAACAACAGTACATATTAATATAAACAGTACATATTAATATAAACAACAGTACATATTAATATAAACAGTACATATTAATATAAACAACAGTACATATCAATATAAACAGTACATATGAATATAAACAACAGTACATATTAATATAAACAGTACATATTAATATAAACAACAGTACATATTAATATAAACAGTACATATTAATATAAACAACAGTACATATCAATATAAACAACAGTACATATTAATATAAACAGTACATATTAATATAAACAACAGTACATATCAATATAAACAGTACATATCAATATAAACAGTACATATGAATATAAACAACAGTACATATTAATATAAACAACAGTACATATCAATATAAACAGTACATATGAATATAAACAACAGTACATATTAATATAAACAGTACATATTAATATAAACAACAGTACATATCAATATAAACAGTACATATCAATATAAACAGTACATATCAATATAAACAACAGTACATATTAATATAAACAACAGTACATATTAATATAAACAGTACATATTAATATAAACAACAGTACATATTAATATAAACAGTACATATTAATATAAACAACAGTACATATCAATATAAACAACAGTACATATCAATATAAACAGTACATATGAATATAAACAACAGTACATATTAATATAAACAGTACATATCAATATAAACAGTACATATGAATATAAACGACAGTACATATGAATATAAACAACAGTACATATTAATATAAACAGTACATATTAATATAAACAACAGTACATATCAATATAAACAACAGTACATATTAATATAAACAGTACATATTAATATAAACAACAGTACATATTAATATAAACAGTACATATTAATATAAACAACAGTACATATCAATATAAACAGTACATATGAATATAAACAACAGTACATATTAATATAAACAGTACATATTAATATAAACAACAGTACATATTAATATAAACAACAGTACATATTAATATAAACAACAGTACATATGAATATAAACAACAGTACATATGAATATAAACAACAGTACATATTAATATAAACAGTACATATTAATATAAACAACAGTACATATCAATATAAACAACAGTACATATTAATATAAACAGTACATATTAATATAAACAACAGTACATATTAATATAAACAGTACATATTAATATAAACAACAGTACATATCAATATAAACAGTACATATCAATATAAACAACAGTACATATTAATATAAACAGTACATATTAATATAAACAACAGTACATATTAATATAAACAGTACATATTAATATAAACAACAGTACATATTAATATAAACAGTACATATCAATATAAACAGTACATATGAATATAAACGACAGTACATATGAATATAAACAACAGTACATATTAATATAAACAGTACATATTAATATAAACAACAGTACATATCAATATAAACAACAGTACATATTAATATAAACAGTACATATTAATATAAACAACAGTACATATTAATATAAACAGTACATATTAATATAAACAACAGTACATATCAATATAAACAGTACATATGAATATAAACAACAGTACATATTAATATAAACAGTACATATTAATATAAACAACAGTACATATTAATATAAACAACAGTACATATTAATATAAACAACAGTACATATGAATATAAACAACAGTACATATGAATATAAACAACAGTACATATGAATATAAACAACAGTACATATTAATATAAACAGTACATATCAATATAAACAGTACATATGAATATAAACGACAGTACATATGAATATAAACAACAGTACATATTAATATTAACAGTACATATTAATATAAACAACAGTACATATCAATATAAACAACAGTACATATTAATATAAACAGTACATATTAATATAAACAACAGTACATATTAATATAAACAGTACATATTAATATAAACAACAGTACATATCAATATAAACAGTACATATGAATATAAACAACAGTACATATTAATATAAACAGTACATATTAATATAAACAACAGTACATATTAATATAAACAACAGTACATATTAATATAAACAACAGTACATATTAATATAAACAACAGTACATATGAATATAAACAACAGTACATATGAATATAAACAACAGTACATATTAATATAAACAGTACATATTAATATAAACAACAGTACATATCAATATAAACAACAGTACATATTAATATAAACAGTACATATTAATATAAACAACAGTACATATTAATATAAACAGTACATATTAATATAAACAACAGTACATATCAATATAAACAGTACATATGAATATAAACAACAGTACATATTAATATAAACAGTACATATTAATATAAACAACAGTACATATTAATATAAACAGTACATATTAATATAAACAACAGTACATATTAATATAAACAACAGTACATATTAATATAAACAACAGTACATATGAATATAAACAACAGTACATATGAATATAAACAACAGTACATATTAATATAAACAGTACATATTAATATAAACAACAGTACATATCAATATAAACAACAGTACATATTAATATAAACAGTACATATTAATATAAACAACAGTACATATTAATATAAACAGTACATATTAATATAAACAACAGTACATATTAATATAAACAGTACATATTAATATAAACAACAGTACATATTAATATAAACAACAGTACATATTAATATAAACAACAGTACATATGAATATAAACAACAGTACATATGAATATAAACAACAGTACATATTAATATAAACAGTACATATTAATATAAACAACAGTACATATCAATATAAACAACAGTACATATTAATATAAACAGTACATATTAATATAAACAACAGTACATATTAATATAAACAGTACATATTAATATAAACAACAGTACATATCAATATAAACAACAGTACATATCAATATAAACAGTACATATGAATATAAACAACAGTACATATTAATATAAACAGTACATATCAATATAAACAGTACATATGAATATAAACGACAGTACATATGAATATAAACAACAGTACATATTAATATAAACAGTACATATTAATATAAACAACAGTACATATCAATATAAACAACAGTACATATTAATATAAACAGTACATATTAATATAAACAACAGTACATATTAATATAAACAGTACATATTAATATAAACAACAGTACATATCAATATAAACAGTACATATGAATATAAACAACAGTACATATTAATATAAACAGTACATATTAATATAAACAACAGTACATATTAATATAAACAACAGTACATATTAATATAAACAACAGTACATATGAATATAAACAACAGTACATATGAATATAAACAACAGTACATATTAATATAAACAGTACATATTAATATAAACAACAGTACATATCAATATAAACAACAGTACATATTAATATAAACAGTACATATTAATATAAACAACAGTACATATTAATATAAACAGTACATATTAATATAAACAACAGTACATATCAATATAAACAGTACATATCAATATAAACAACAGTACATATTAATATAAACAGTACATATTAATATAAACAACAGTACATATTAATATAAACAGTACATATTAATATAAACAACAGTACATATTAATATAAACAGTACATATCAATATAAACAGTACATATGAATATAAACGACAGTACATATGAATATAAACAACAGTACATATTAATATAAACAGTACATATTAATATAAACAACAGTACATATCAATATAAACAACAGTACATATTAATATAAACAGTACATATTAATATAAACAACAGTACATATTAATATAAACAGTACATATTAATATAAACAACAGTACATATCAATATAAACAGTACATATGAATATAAACAACAGTACATATTAATATAAACAGTACATATTAATATAAACAACAGTACATATTAATATAAACAACAGTACATATTAATATAAACAACAGTACATATGAATATAAACAACAGTACATATGAATATAAACAACAGTACATATGAATATAAACAACAGTACATATTAATATAAACAGTACATATCAATATAAACAGTACATATGAATATAAACGACAGTACATATGAATATAAACAACAGTACATATTAATATTAACAGTACATATTAATATAAACAACAGTACATATCAATATAAACAACAGTACATATTAATATAAACAGTACATATTAATATAAACAACAGTACATATTAATATAAACAGTACATATTAATATAAACAACAGTACATATCAATATAAACAGTACATATGAATATAAACAACAGTACATATTAATATAAACAGTACATATTAATATAAACAACAGTACATATTAATATAAACAACAGTACATATTAATATAAACAACAGTACATATTAATATAAACAACAGTACATATGAATATAAACAACAGTACATATGAATATAAACAACAGTACATATTAATATAAACAGTACATATTAATATAAACAACAGTACATATCAATATAAACAACAGTACATATTAATATAAACAGTACATATTAATATAAACAACAGTACATATTAATATAAACAGTACATATTAATATAAACAACAGTACATATCAATATAAACAGTACATATGAATATAAACAACAGTACATATTAATATAAACAGTACATATTAATATAAACAACAGTACATATTAATATAAACAGTACATATTAATATAAACAACAGTACATATTAATATAAACAGTACATATCAATATAAACAGTACATATGAATATAAACGACAGTACATATGAATATAAACAACAGTACATATTAATATAAACAGTACATATTAATATAAACAACAGTACATATCAATATAAACAACAGTACATATTAATATAAACAGTACATATTAATATAAACAACAGTACATATTAATATAAACAGTACATATTAATATAAACAACAGTACATATCAATATAAACAGTACATATGAATATAAACAACAGTACATATTAATATAAACAGTACATATTAATATAAACAACAGTACATATTAATATAAACAACAGTACATATTAATATAAACAACAGTACATATGAATATAAACAACAGTACATATGAATATAAACAACAGTACATATTAATATAAACAGTACATATTAATATAAACAACAGTACATATCAATATAAACAACAGTACATATTAATATAAACAGTACATATTAATATAAACAACAGTACATATTAATATAAACAGTACATATTAATATAAACAACAGTACATATCAATATAAACAGTACATATGAATATAAACAACAGTACATATTAATATAAACAGTACATATTAATATAAACAACAGTACATATTAATATAAACAGTACATATGAATATAAACAACAGTACATATTAATATAAACAGTACATATTAATATAAACAACAGTACATATTAATATAAACAACAGTACATATCAATATAAACAACAGTACATATTAATATAAACAACAGTACATATCAATATAAACAACAGTACATATTAATATAAACAACAGTACATATCAATATAAACAACAGTACATATCAATATAAACAGTACATATGAATATAAACAACAGTACATATTAATATAAACAGTACATATCAATATAAACAACAGTACATATTAATATAAACAGTACATATTAATATAAACAGTAAATGTTAATGAATATAACAACGTACGCTGCTGCTGAGAAGTTTATAATCAGCTGTTATATTTATCTTTTTCCTCAGACAACAAATGTTTTATTTGAATGTGAACAGTTTGTGTCACATGACGTGAGAATCCTGATGAACGTGGTCATAACATGTAGAATGAGTTTGATTATTGATCAGTACATATTGATTAAGTTTAACCTGAGGTTAGTTCAGCTGATGTTCCAACAGTACCTCCAGACTAACCTTCTGTTTCTATCGTGATAAAGTTAACTCCAGCTTGTTCTAGGCTGCTTTTATTGTGAAACTCTGAAACAGGAAGCTGTTCCTGTTTAAATCTAAGCTTCCTGCTGATTTCTTCTTCTGTGTCTCAGAGGGTCTTTGTCTCTTTGAACAGAGTTTAGTTCTCCGTCTACTAAACTAAAGAACGTCTGTTAGTAAAGACACTTCCTACAAAATAAAAGACGTGTGACTGACACTATCAAGCTGTTTTAACGTGAACGTGATGCATAATTAGCTGTTTGTTAACCGGTTATATGTTAATGAGCGTCTGCTCGTCTGCAGGGATGACCAAGGTGAAGGTGGGGAAGGAGGACCAGTCGTCCAACGGGTTTGTGGAGAAGAGGAGGTCGGCTCTGGAGAGGTACGGTTTTAAAGATGATGGTCAGCACGAACAAAATGAATATTAAAATAATCAATCCGTTAGTTATTTTAGATCCACCTCCTCCCTCTCAGGAAATCATAAAAAGGTCCCAATGTTGGTTAAAAGAAAATGATATATAAATATTAAAATCTTTACAACCTCTCTGTGTTCACTTCCTGTAGTTCAGAGCGTCTCCTCCTTGTAGTCACATGACTGTTGGTCTCAGATGAATCAATCATGACTTCATAGTTTCACAATTTAATGTTTTTACACAATCTGTTTTAATGTGAACACTTTATTAGAGGAGACATTTATAATGAGAACATGAAGAATGTAAAGTTTCTGACTAGATGTCACAATATGACACTTCCTGGCAGAAGTGTCTGTCACACATGATGTGTTCGAGGACCATCGGGAAGTTGAAAATCCAACGATATGGTGTTTTTTTAAAAGAACACTTATTATAAACACGAGGGAAAGAAAATAACTTGGATAAAAAAAAAGTGTGTGTGTGTGTGTGTGTGTGTGTGCGTGTGTTTTGTGGTAAAGATCAACCTGGTCAGAACTTTACAGGCCGAAAGGTTAAACCACAAATATTAGATACATCATTATCACAACACGCATGTTCATGTACGTGTGCGTGTTAAATACCGAGGAGGTGGGCGGGGCTGGCATTCCGCTGGCCTTTACTGAAGGTGTTTGATTGACAGGAAGGTCAGCCAGTGACAGCTGATGGAGCTCAGAGCTGCAGAACTCCACACTGATGGACACACACACACACACACACTTAAAATTCTTAACTTTCATTTTTTTTATGAATGTTTGGTATTTTGGAAACATAGATCCTCAATTGTAACATTTGTAAACCTTTTTTTGGAAAGGTGCTTTATATAAAGGTGCTTTATTATTATTATTATTATTATTATAGGACTATAAGTTGAGGGATGCAGATGTTTTAGCAACATTTAAAACTACACTTCACTTATAGTTTGTGACTTTGTGACACTGAGGTCACAAACAGCTGAGAACCTCGAGATATGAAGGATGTTGACGTTGTGACACCAACCAGCAGAACAAGAGTCTAACTTAATGAATCCTGTGTCTCCTGCAGGTATCTGATGAGGACGGTGAAGCATCCCATCCTGCTGAAGGATCCCGACGTGCTGCAGTTTCTGGAGAGCTCGGAGGTAAAAGAAAAAACTGCATTTTACCTGAAGAACCTGAACGCATCTGATCAGCTGTTTACATGCGTCACAACAAACCCTCTCTGCTCCTCGTCTCTTTAAAAGCTTTAGAAGTACTTGGTTACTTTGACACCAGTGGAGGGGTCAGGAGGTCATGGGCGTTCATCCTCTGGGGACCACGAATGGTCCTCTGTGACGTGATCTAAACCAGCAGAGATGTCTCACTCTGATCCAAAAGACAGAGACGATGCTTCTGCACAAAAACTCTCTCTGACTTTTTCTTCGCTTCGAGCAGCGAAGGTCGACGCTACGAAGCCTCTTTAAAAACTGCCTCTGGGTTTAAGGGCCCGCGGCGTTTCCTGTTTCCTCGCTTTATTGTCCACTCCGACTGAAACCCCTGTAAACACTGACCCCCCCCCCCCCCCCCTCCCTCCTCCTCTTCATCACCCCTCTCTAGCGTTTGTGGGATTGCGCTGGGTCCACAATAAATGGCCCGGTGTCACCGATTTAACAGATGAATCACTCGGACGCTTGACCGAGCGTGTCGGTCCGTCCGGCCTCGCTTAATGAAACACAACCCCCCACACCCCCGTCAGCGAGGGGCCCCGGGGACCCAAGCCGCCCCGGTAAATGAGATTGGAGAAGGGGGGAGGAAGGGGGAGGAGGGACCCTGAAGCCGATGTCCGGGAGAAAAGTAAACTTTTCCAAAATGAAGAAAAATGAGCCTATTTTCAGATGGACGTCCCTCGTTTTCAGCTTGTTTTTGTTCTTTATACGATGGTTAAAGTTGCTCGACACATTAAATCAGATTGGAGCTAAAATGTGGGAGACATCCCAATCAGAAGGGGGGAGGAGACCACAGCTGTGATAGAGTTCAGAGAGATGGGAGGGAGAGGAGAAAGAGCCGGCTAAACAAAGTGAAAAATCAACAGGTAAGTACAGCAAATGGATGAAATGGAAGCGGGGGAGGTTTGAAATGAGGCGAACGGAGAGAAAGAAGTGAGAGAATTAAAGGGAGAAAAGAACCCAGAGGAAGAAAGACAAATATAAATGTAAAGGATGAAGCAGGAAGAAAAAAGACGATGTTTTAAACCTCAAATGACGAGAACAAACCAATAAAGTCCAGGTAGAAAATATGAATACATATAATTAATGGCTCACATTATTTCATTATTTCACTATAATATACTAGACTTGTATTGTGAAATATCAGCACAGGAAGTGTTTATTTCTATTGATGGAACTTAAAAGTGGTTTTAAAGAGCAGCCAAATTAAATTTAGAGTAATAATAATAATGGAATGAAAACCAGACTTTCTTTTATTTTATTTTAACGTTTTCAAATATGCAAGAACAGTACAACTTAATCCCACAAAAAATGTATAACAGAAAATATGAGAGTATTCTTTTAATGATGAATTGATAAATAGACAATTCTTATGTCTTGAGATGTCTTTGAGATACCTGAACCTTTGTACCTGGATGAGACAGTCTCTGGTAGAGACCTGTCAATCACAGTAGCCCCGCCCTAAAGCATCCCCTGCTTTATTGTCTGTTTGACTCTAAATGGACCATAATGTACTAAATGAACATCATGCTGTATTGAAGAAGACTTGAAACTAGAGATTGAGACCATAAACTCATGTTTACAATGTTTACTGAGGTAATAAATCAAGAGAGAAGTAGAGTCATTTTCTCATAGACTTCTATACAACCAGAGGAGTCGCCCCCTGGTGGACACTAGAGAAAATGCAGCTTTAAGACTTTAAAGAACCGGAGGTTGCCTCCTGCTCATGACTCTGTTGTTGTACTGAAGGAGGTATTGTTGTAGAAATGAATTTATCAATGAGTTTAACCACTGATGCTGTTTGTTTGTTGTCTAGTTGCCGCGGGCGGTCAGCACTCAGGCTCTGAGCAGCGCCGGACTCCTTCGAATGGTCAACAAGGCCGCCGAAGCCGTCAACAAGATGACCATCAAGATGAGCGAGTCGGACGCTGTGAGTGGATGAGGAAGGAACAGGAGGATAGAAGGGAGGGGGAAAAGGAAAGATGAAGAGGATGCTCAGGAAGGCTGGAGGAAAGGAAGGAAGGGAGGGAGGGAAAGATGACAGTGTTGTTGTAGCAAACGGTGGCCATTGAAAGAGGAGAAAGGGAATTAAGGATGAGGACAAGATGGGAAGGAAAGAAGAAAGGAAACGTCTACTAAGGAAGGAGGAAAGAATGGAAATAAGGAACTAGGGAGGAAGAAAGAGAGGATGTAGATATGGAAGGGGAAAGGGAAAGAAAGGAAGTAGGAAATAAACATCTGAGATTAAATGAGGAAGCAGGATGGAAGGAAGTAAGGATGAAGGGTGGAGGGAAAGAAGGAAAGAGGAGGTGCAGTAGGAGAAGAGAGGAAGAGGAGACAAGGAGGTCACAGTAAGGCTAAAGGGAGCAGGGGAGGAAGGAGAATAGGAAATAACTGTAGAGAAGATGGGAAGGAAAGAGGAAAGGAAATATGAGCTAAGGAAGCAGGAGGGGAGGAAGACAGAAAGGATATAGATAAGGGAGGAGGAAGTTAAAAACTAGTGTCCTGTGTGTTTCAGTGGTTTGAGGAGAAGCAGCAGCATTTTGAGAATCTGGACGTTCAGCTGAGGAAACTTCACGCCAGCGTTGAGTCTCTGGTCTGTCACAGGAAAGGTGAGACGACGGCCATCTTTAACTCTCACACTCACTACCACCTTAGTCCACAGGGGGCGCCAAAACACATTACAGATCTGTGTTGTTGGGTTTTTTAAAACACTTTTAGATAAATAGTTCAACATGCTGTCTAATACCTGTGGTTTTAAGGATGTGGTCCACACTGCACATGTCCTGTCTACATGTAGTTTCATATATTGTCTCTCTTCTCCAGAGCTGTCGGTGAACACGGCACAGTTCGCCAAGTCGGCGGCCATGTTGGGGAACAGCGAGGACCACACGGCTCTGTCCAGAGCTCTGTCCCAGCTGGCCGAGGTGGAGGAGAAGATCGACCAGCTGCACCAGGACCAGGCCAACGCCGACTTCTACTTCTTCTCAGAGCTACTGGGAGACTACGTCCGCCTCATCACCGCCGTCAAGGTACGACACGACACGGGTCCGGTGGTGGAGACTAGAACATGAACTGGTCCTCTACTGGGGTTCTATTATGAGTTCTCTGGGAAGTACATATGGTTTTTATTTAGTGAAGTTCAAACCAGAAATCATTAAAAGTCAGGTAGAAACCAGACAGGATATGAAACAGGACAGTAGAGTAAAGTAGCACTATACTAGAGTAGCACTATACTAGAGTAGCACTATACTAGAGTAGCTCTATACTAGAGTAGCACTATACTGGAGTAGCACTATACTAGAGTAGCTCTATACTAGAGTAGCACTATACTAGAGTAGCACTATACTAGAGTAGCACTATACTAGAGTAGCACTATACTAGAGTAGCTCTATACTAGAGTAGCACTATACTAGAGTAGCACTATACTAGAGTAGCTCTATACTAGAGTAGCACTATACTAGAGTAGCACTATACTAGAGTAGCACTATACTAGAGTAGCTCTATACTGGAGTAGCACTATACTGGAGTAGCACTATACTAGAGTAGCTCTATACTAGAGTAGCACTATACTAGAGTAGCACTATACTAGAGTAGCACTATACTAGAGTAGCTCTATACTAGAGTAGCACTATACTAGAGTAGCACTATACTAGAGTAGCTCTATACTAGAGTAGCACTATACTGGAGTAGCTCTATACTAGAGTAGCTCTATACTGGAGTAGCACTATACTGGAGTAGCACTATACTGGAGTAGCTCTATACTAGAGTAGCTCTATACTGGAGTAGCTCTATACTGGAGTAGCTCTATACTGGAGTAGCACTATACTGGAGTAGCTCTATACTGGAGTAGCTCTATACTAGAGTAGCACTATACTAGAGTAGCTCTATACTAGAGTAGCTCTATACTGGAGTAGCTCTATACTAGAGTAGCTCTATACTGGAGTAGCTCTATACTGGAGTAGCTCTATACTGGAGTAGCTCTATACTAGAGTAGCTCTATACTGGAGTAGCTCTATACTGGAGTAGCTCTATACTGGAGTAGCTCTATACTGGAGTAGCTCTATACTAGAGTAGCTCTATACTGGAGTAGCTCTATACTGGAGTAGCACTATACTGGAGTAGCTCTATACTGGAGTAGCTCTATACTAGAGTAGCTCTATACTGGAGTAGCTCTATACTGGAGTAGCACTATACTGGAGTAGCTCTATACTGGAGTAGCTCTATACTAGAGTAGCTCTATACTGGAGTAGCTCTATACTGGAGTAGCTCTATACTAGAGTAGCTCTATACTGGAGTAGCACTATACTGGAGTAGCTCTATACTGGA